>NC_058404.1:82078457-82231637 GCF_002201575.2 Neomonachus schauinslandi
TCTTCTGCATGTGGCTGTCCAATTTTCCCAACACCATTTGTTGAAGACACTGTCTTTTTTCCATTGGACATTCTTTCCTGCTTTGTCAAAGATGAGTTGACCATAGAGTTGAGGGTCCATTTCTGGGCTCTCTATTCTGTTCCATTGATCTATGTTTCTGTTTTTGTGCCAGTACCATACTGTCTTGATGATGACAGCTTTGTAATAGAACTTGAAGTCCGGAATTGTGATGCTGCCAGCTTTGCTTTTCTTTTTCAACATTCCTCTGGCTATGCGGGGTCTTTTCTGGTGCCATACAAATTTTAGGATTATTTGTTCCATTTCTTAAAAAAAGTGGATGGTATTTTGATAGGGATTGCTTTAAATGTGTAGATTGCTCTAGGTAGCATTGACATCTTCACAATATTTGTTCTTCCCATCCATGAGCATGGAACATTTTTCCATTTCTTTGTGTCTTCCTCAATTTCTTTCATGAGTATTTTATAGTTTTCTGAGTACAGATTCTTTGGCTTTTTGGTTAGATTTATTCCTAGGTATCTTATAGTTTTGGGTGCAACTGTAAATGGGATCGACTCCTTAATTTCTCTTTCTTCTATCTTGTTGATGAATAGAAATGCCACTGATTTCTGTGCATTGATTTTATATCCTGCCACTTTACTGAATTTCTATATGAGTTCTAGTAGTTTTGGGGTGGAGTCTTTTGGGTTTTCCACGAAGAGTATCATGTCATCTGCAAAGAGAGTTTGACTTCTTCTTTGCCAATTCAGATGCCTTGTATTTCTTTTTGTTTTCTGATTGTTGTGGCTAGGACTTCTAGTACTATGTTAAATAGCAGTGGTTATAGGGCAGAAGACATGAACAGACATCTCTGCAAAGACATCCAAATGGCCAACAGACACATGAAAAAGTGCTCAACATCACTTGACATCAGCGAAATACAAATCAAAACCTCAATGAGATACCACCTGACACTAGTCAGAATGGCTAAAATTAACAAGTCAGGAAACAACAGATGTTGGCAAGGATGGGGAGAAAGGGAAACCCTCCTACAGTGTTGGTGGGAATGCAAGCTGGTGCAGCCACTCTGAAAAACAGTATGGAGGTTCTTCAAAAAGTTGAAAATAGAGCTACCCTACAACCCAGCAATTGCACTACTGGGTATTTACCGCAAAGATACAAATGTAATGATCCGAAGGGGCATGTGCACCCCAATGTTTATAGCAGCAATGCCCACAATAGCCAAACTATGGAAAAAGCCTAGATGTCCATCAACAGATGAATGGCTAAAGAAGATGTGGCATATATATATGTGTATATATATATATATATATATATGCATAATGGACTATTATGCAGCCATCAAAAATTGAAATCTTGCCATTTGCAATGACATGGATGGAACTAGAAGGTATTATGCTAAGTGAAATAAGTCAGTCAGAGAAAGACAATTATCATATGATCTCACTGATATGAAGAATTTGAGAAACAAGAGAGAGGATCATAGGGGAAGAGAGGAGAAATGAAGCAAGACGAAACCAGAGAGGGAGACAAACCATAAGAGACTCTTGATCTCAGGAAGCAAGCTGAGGGTTGCTGGAGTGGAGGGGGGTGGGAGGGATGGGGTGGCTGGGTGATGGACACTGGGGAGGGTAAGTACTATGGTGAGCGCTGTGAATTGTGTAAGACTGATGAATCACAGACCTGCACCCCTGAAACAAGTAATACATTATATTTTAATAAAAAATGGATTAGATTTATAAATTAACCCATACAGTGACACCTGGGTGGTTCAGTCATTAAGCATCTGCCTTCAGCTCAGGTCATGATCCCAGGGTCCTGGGATTGAGCCCCGCATCAGGCTCCCTGCTCAGTGGGGGAGTCTGCTTCTCCCTCTGTCTCTGCTGCTCCCCCTGCTTGTGCTCTGTCTCTCTCTGTCAAATAAAAAATAAAATCTTAAAAAAAAATAAAAATAGAATAAACCTATACATTTATGGTCAATTAATTTTACACATGGCAAAACAGTTCAATGGGTAAAGGATAATCTTTTTAACAAATGGTGATAAGACAGCTGAATATCTACACGTAAAAAAATGAAGGTGGGCCCTTGCCTCATACAATATATAAAAATTAAATCAAAATGGATCAAATACTTAAATGTAATAGTTAAACCCATAAAACATCTAGAGAAAAAGTATGTGTACATCTCTTGACCTTGGATTAGACACACAAATAAATTAGACTTTTTTGAAATTTAAAAAAATGTTTGTGCTTCAAAGGACACCACTGAGAAAATTAAAAGACAATCCATAGAATGGGAAGGAATATTTCCAAATAACATATTTCATAAGGTTCTAGTATATAGAATATATAAAGAATATTTACAACTTAATAATAAAAAGACAAAAAGCATTTTTTTTAATGGACAAAGGATTTGAATAGACAGTTCTCCAAAGAAGATATACAAATGGCCAATAAGCACATGACAAGATGCTCCACATTAGTCAGTAGGGAAATGCTGAGCAAAATCACAGTGAAATACTGCTTCCTACTCACTAGGATAGTTGTACTTTTCTTAAAAAGGACAAGTTGGTGAAGAGGTGGAGAAATTGAAACCCTCATACACTGCTGGTAGCAATGTAACTTGGTACAACCACCTTTGGAAAGAGATTGGCATTTCCTAAAAAGTTAAAAAACAGAGTTATCATCTACCTCAGTAATTCTGTACATAAGTATATACACAAAAGAATTGGAAAAAATGTATATTTACACAAAAACTGGTACATGGGTATTTGTAGCTACATTATTCATAATAGTCCAAACGTGGAAACAGTGCAAATGTCCATCAACTGATAAATGATTAAACAAAATGTGATATGTCCATACAATGGAATGTTATTCAGCTGTAAAAAGTATGAACTACCAATACATGCTACAACATGTATGACCTTGAAAACATTATTCAAAGTGAAAGAAGCCAGGCACATAAGGCCCCATATTGTATGATTACATTTACATGAAATGTTCAGAAAAGGCAAATCACTTATAGAGACAGAAAATAAAGTGATGTTTGTCTGGGGCCCATGCAAGGACAATGATTAGGATATGGTTAAGTTCTGTCACATAGAGAATTTTGCTTGGGTCTCTAAAAAGCCTCCCAAATAAGAGCTCATATTATAATGTACTCATTAAATGCTTTATATGGATTATTTTACTTAATCCTCACAAAAACACTATGAAATAGGTATTCTTTTTATGATTCCCATTTTCCAGAAGTGGAAACAAAGAAAAAGAGATTGGATAATTTACCAAAAACCAGTCAATTAGCAAGCAGCATGTCTGAGATTCAAATACAAGGCGATTTGATTCCAGAACTACCCCCCTTAACCTTTCTGGGATGAGACAGTTTCATGGTTATTCAGCAAAGCTTACTTAAATTTATCAGGTAAAACATAATCTGTGGCTTAATTATAATATGATTGCCTCATCAAGCATTTCCTTGGGGGAGATTTCATTTGGGGGAAATCGGACAGTTCTCTAAATCATTAAAACACAATCCCATAACAATTATTTTGAAAAAATGAAATATTATGTCTAACTGAACTATCAGCTTAGAGCAGAAAGCAAGTTGAGACAGACTCCCCTGGCCTCATGGTGTCTATATTTATCCAGCTAAGTTCTAAGCAGCATCCCCCAGTCTCAGCTCAGATGGCTTCAATGGTCCTTACTCTACTCTATAATGAGCTTGGTGCCAAAGACCGCATCCTTTTTTTTTTTTTTTTTAAAGATTTTACTTATTTATTTGTCAGAGAGAGAGAGAGTGAGCACAAACAGGGGGAACTGCAGGCAGAGGGAGAAACAGGCTCCCATCAAGCAGGGAGCCCGATGCGGGACTAGATCCCAGACCCTGGGATCATGACCTGAGCCGAAGGCAGAAGCTCCACTGACTGAACCACCCAGGCGTCCCCAAAGACTGCATCCTAATACAGGCTAGGTGACAAACCTGTAACCCATAGCGAACACTTCAAATGACTAACGTGGGTCTGAGGCCTGACCTGGTGGCCTAGAGGGTCCGTGCCTCCTGAACCTGTCCCTGACCCTCAACCACAGGCCTTGGACTCCAAGAAGAGATCTGAGAGAATGGAGGATGGCTGCTTAGACTCCCTGAACTTGGCAATTCATTCGTAAAGTAGAGATGATCATCATCTTCTCCGATATAACAGAATTTTTTGAGCATTAAATACAACCAATGTGACATCCTCGAAAATTATAAAGCATTATCACAAGCAAGTCATACTTATTAATGTGTAAGGCATTTTGTGAATCTAATCTGATTTTGCTCTGGACTTCTACTACCCACAGATTTCCCTTTTTTTTCAGCTAAGCTTAAATCCTGCCATCATCATTACTGAACACCAATTTCACAAAATCAGACCTGGCCAAAAGTGTTGCCATCGTAATTCAAAACTTTGGAAAGCAGAATGATTTATGGCATTGGAAAAGTAAACATCAGATCTTCCACCGAAGTTTTATTATTCACCTAGCAACATGACAAAATTGCCTACAAATGACTTAACCAGGCATTAGATTTTCTTTAAAATAAATGTAATTAATAGTTCAATATCAAAGGGAAAAGTGAGTATCTCTTAAATCTCAACATCTCAAGTAAGCTTTTTGTTGGTTTTCTTTATCTTTCTGGGATGGACCCCTGTTTTTAGTGGTCGTGTTTTCCGAAGCTTTTATTAGTGAGACAAAGAGGACTTTATTTGGCTTTTGTTCCTTGGGGGGATAAAAAATGGAGCTCATGTGCTAGTATCTGGAGAATTTCAAACCTCATTGTTTTATTATTTTTTTTCTTTTTCCCAAAAGATCAACCTATCCCCCTGTGCCTTCTTAACCCCCTTTCCGTGGAATCCCTATGTGAGCACGCAAGTGTTAGAACTTGTGTGGCTGCTCCTGCTTCAGATTATTTAGTGCATATTGCAGAACCAACGTGTGTATTTTTCTTGTCCATGGATCATTTCATTGCCACATACCTAAACAGCTGGAAAGAACTGACACTCAGTGTTGGTAATTCACTCTATGTGATGTTTGCATCTGTGTCTTTTTGGTAATTCAAGGGCTAGTTTGGGGCTGAGTGTCAACTTTATAAACTTCTCTTCAGCCAAATGTAACTTGATTTATCTGCTGCTTGGTATGCTGAGCTTATCTTTCCGTTTTCACCATTCCTGACAAAGAGATATTCTTATTAAAATAAATATATATTATTATGGATTTTTTAGCTGAGAAATTCTAAGAGACTTGTGGTATAGTGATAGATCAGAGAACAAAAGTATAAGGGAGAAAAGTCAGTCTCTCTTCGATAAATCATCTTTTTTTTTTTTCTTTGATACTATGATTGCTATCAACAGTCTCAGGTAGAGCAGTCTACCTCTCAATGAATTTAGGAACAAAGAGAAAAACCGAATTAAATTTTGAGCCAGATTTTAAGAGGAAGGTTATTTATGAAAAGCAAAATAAAGCAGGAAAAAAATAGTTTTTAAAGCTTCCCACTGAATGAGTTCTTTCTTAACCTATAGTTACCATCAGTGTTTTATTCTCTGCTTTTATTGACATATCATCTTTTTGTTCAACTTCTGTCAAAATTACACTTGTTCATAACGTTTAGCCATTGGTAGAGCACCAAGAAAATTGTAGGGGATTGCCTCATGCTCTAGGTCTATACCCCCCAGGCAACAACTGGGTTCCTCGGTGACTGAGTGAAGGTCATTTCAATCAAATCATTTGACTTATTTGTCACTAAATTGGTGAGCTTACATTTCTTTTTTTTTTCTTGAAAAACAGCTACTTCATTCAACTAAATTAACCAAGTGGATCACACAACCTATTGTGCGCTCATAGCATTTAAATACTTTTGGAGGGCGCTGCTTCTCAGTGTTAGGTATGAGTGAATGTCCCTTCCTCAGAGAAGAGCTCTGAGCTTCCGTGTCTTCCTGTGTCTGCTTTTGTTCCTGGTCCAGTTCCTGGGAGGCAGGGATTCTAGAGGAACTTACCTAGCTAATATAACCCTATTATTAGTTGAGGCAAGCATGATTTCACTTGTATACATAACTAGTTCTCCAACTTTACTCTCAATTACAGTATCTCCTGTTTAAAGTTTCAAACCAACCTAAAAAGTCTTGTGAATTATTTACCAACCCAATATAAATTTTCTTCAGCAAGTTGTCTTTGATTCTTTGGCTTGCAACATATTCTGTGCCAAATCTGAAAAGCACTCTGGAAAGTTTATTCACAGGCCAAGCAATCAAAGCTGTGCCTTTTTAGTTTTGAGAGTTTTTTTTTTTTTTTGAAACTGCCACAATTTCATCATAAAAAAGTATCAAACAAAGTTGTCTTCTGTAGTGAAATTGTCTATTTGCCCACATACATGTACAGGTAATTACCAAGGTTAACCGGTAATGTTATTTAAGTAATCGTTTTTATATTGTATAATTATGTAATTGTGATTATATGTGGCATATTATTATAGAGGTTTTCAAAAGCACATGGCTTTTTAGTGTAGATAGATAAATTCAAGCACGGCAAGGTAATTGGAATCATCCGAGTTCATGTGAATTGCCTCTCAGAGAACTTCTGTTCTTTCTCTTTTCTTTCATTTATTTTTTAATGTTTCCATGACCCAGAATAAAAATATCTGGAAAATGTACCTTAACTCAAAAAGAGAAGGAAGATTCTGGATCTTTGTGTGTTTCTATTGACATAAACATGCAAATTAGCAGACATGCAAAGGATTTGAAAAATGCTTCTAGACCCTTACAACTTTTTTCCTTTCCTTTTCCATGCTATGAACTTCAGCAAAACCTTACGCAACATCAATGAGATCGGAATAGACTAATGAAGGTAGAAGTGAGAAATGATCATAGATGCTTAGGCTGCAAAGCTCTTCTCCTATGTTTATCCCCACGTGCTTTTACTCAGGAAGGTGATTATCACCCCCTTCCTTGAAGAGTTTCTACCTGAACAATACCTCCTGTCATCATGGGTGTTTTCCCACTAAATCTTTGTTTCTTTTGCTGTAAGATCCAGCAAGTAAAATTCCTTCCAAGTCCTTTAGGAAAATGGAGAATTTTACTAAGCATGTAAGTTCCCGTGAGACATGGATGTGAAGCATTTGAAAAGGATGGATTAATTTGAAAAATGGTTGGCATGTATTCATTAGTCATTTTTTTCCTATACAATATATTTAGTTATATATTTTCAGAGAAAACATGATCTTCGAAAAGTTTTTAAGGAATGTGCTTAAAACAGCTTACTTCGTGGCAGTGTGTTAGCTAATTTATCAATTTAAATCATTAACTTTTAACTAAACAATAAACATTTCCAATTTTAATACATGTTTTATAAAACACACATTTCTAATCATTGCAACACCTCAGATTCTCTAAATTCTTATAGTGTAGTTTCCATAACCTTTAGGCTCTTTTCCAAATTTCTGTTCTAGCATATTTTTATTGTATCAACTTTAATGAGAGAAAAATAAGTCTTGCAAAACAAATTTCAGGATCTAGGAAGTGGATTAATGAGGCCACTTGATTTCTCTTTTCCACTGAAGCTGGTTCACATGTATTTGACTACTGAAAATATTTATAACACTCACAGTATAGCCTAAGGATTAAGGCCTGTGTTTAAATCCTAGCCATAACACTTACCAACCTTGGGCAAAATGGACATCTTTAGGCTTCCATTTTTTCCCTAGCATCTTGGGGGACATGTTCATCCTGGCTTTGTGGATGTGCTCGAAGGAATAAATGAGTCAAAGGGTAGAAAGTACTCTGCACTGTGCCTTAAACATAGTTTGTTTTTAAAACATGTTAGCTTTAAAATAATAACATTTTAACGTGCTAATAGGTTTCCTACATCATTCTTGAACCATATTTAAAATCTGGGTCATGGATTTTATGGCAGGGAGCCAACCAATGAATACTTCCTTATTTGGCTCTTTACTGTCTTCCTTCAATCAAACAAAGCATCTCCTCATTTGCTCACGCATTTATCACCCAAGTCCATGCCCCTCCCTGAAGTCCTGTCCTGCCTTTCGCCAAAACTGTTTTGCCCTTTTTGCAAATATTAATTATTTTTTACCTGTTTCATGAAGTCTTCCCCATAGGTAAGATGCTAATTTTCACCTATTTATTTTGTTCTACTCATTTGGACTGCTACAGTTTAGTTACACTAATGTTTGTTTTATACTGTGTGTGTGTGTGTGTGTGCGCGCGCACGCATATATGATATGTACTTATACAGAAATTTTTTGTCTAGCTTCTTTTTTAATCTAAGAGGGCAGTGCTTCCAATGTAGACCATGTGCAGAAGTGCCATTCTGGGGGTCAAGCAAGATCTATTATGGTCAGCTGATTGCCAGAGTGGCCTTGTACAGCGAGAGAGCAGCCCGAGACCCTTTTTTAAACTTTAAAAATACACATTTGGATATGATTTCATGCTTAAATATTACAGCTATAAAATAGAGACCCATACCTAAAGAACAATATATACATTTATTATCTATATGGTCCCACGTTATTATGAAAGAAATTATTTTAGGAAGTTTTTTTGCTTGTGAGAAAGAAACCTATTCACAGGTATAGGAGAGAGGGTAGTCATTTGGATTCTTTCGTGTGGGAACTAAGGAGAAGCTAAACAGAAGAATAATAGGAGCTCTAGGAACCTGGAGCAGTAGGATCTTGTCTCCTGGGTCATCATTACTGTGACTCAGCTCTCCTCAGCATGTTTGCTCCTCTCTGCTCTCACTGCTGACAGATTTTGCCAAACCCTATTCTTCTACATCCCATGACCCCAATTTTTGCCATGTTGGATTACCACCTGCTCTATTAGTCGCTAGTCTTTTTTGTTTGTTTGTTTTTTTAAATCAACTCACTTTTTATTCAGTACACTAGCCTTGCCATACAGGAAAAATGAATACAATGACATCCTCAGCCTGTGGGTCACTTCCGTTTTCATCTTGAAGAGCAAAGGGAATCTACGAATATCCCTCTCCTTGTCTCCTTTCCCCCAGCAGCAGGTCCTAATCTTGGTTACATTTTAGAACCACCTGAGTGATTTAAAAATACCTTTGCTTAAAAAGTACTTCCAGAGATTACCTTGTGGTGAGGCTTGGGAATCAGTATTTTTAAAGTCCTGGGTGATTCTAATGTGTAGTGAAGGCTGAGGACCACTCTCAGAGAAATGTCCCTCCCCCAGTCCCTCTACTTGGAAAGAATTTCAGAGACATGAGTCTGCAGGCCATGAATGAAAGCAAGGCAGGCTGCATGTGCCCTCCCATGGAATATCCTACCAGAGTCATCTGATTTGATATTAAATGTGTATACCACAGTTTTAGAAATGCTTAGTCTCTCCATATATTCTGTTTATTGTTGTGTTTTTTTGTTTGGTTGTTTTTTTTGTGTTGTGTGTGTGTGTGTATGTATTTTTGTTTTTGGTTTTGCTTCTAGCTTCTGCCTCTTCTTAACTTCAATAATCATCATGGTTTCAATTTCTCATGAATTTTTCCTGTACATCCTCAACATCAATTCCCTTGGCACAGTGACCCCATCATCTCTATTTTCCAGTACAAATGCTGACAGAGAGTTGATTGGCATAGCTCAACTTTGCAGTTTGCATCATTGTTGGTGTTAATATTGCTGGCCCACGGGTCCAGGGCGCTTCGTGACACACTGGCGAGAGACCAGAGAAGTAGTCATCTGCTATTGAACAGCAATGCCTCAGCAATGAGGCTTAGAGATTCTTTGAAAGGATATCACTCTCATTGAGGCATTGGTTGGTTTGGCCTGGAGAGTGTTTTTTCCTCACGTAGCTCAGCATTAGAATCAACTCAGGACCTTGAGAGTTCTGGTTCTATCTATCTACATTCTAAGTCAGTAAATCTTGGGAGTAGGGGCAGACTTTGAGAATTCACATTTTTTAATGACTGCCAAGGAAAATTTAACAGTGACTTTGTTTTGGGAACCCTGGGTAAATTGATCTCTGATGTTCTTTACTCTAAAAATGTATGGTTCTGTAATAAATTCTACAAGATAGATATTAACCTCGCCTTCTGAATGCAAAGACCATGGCTTCTATTGAGATTCACAGAGAAGTGTTTCCAGGAAACATTAATTGGTGCTTGGATAACAAAGGATAGTGAAGAGAAGTGCTAAATACTAAATCCTCTTCTTAGATAGTAACAGTGTATTAGAAGATTCAAAGCTGAAAAGGCCTGTGGTCAAAAGAAACCCATTTCATAGCCATTGAGCTAACTTGTTTGCAAAAGTGACAACTTTGTCTCAAGAAGCCTATTAATACTTCTTCAAGCCGTTGTCCCTTAGTAGGGTTTGGAGGCTCCAGGTCTGCACAATATTCTGTATACAGTGAATTCTCAATAAATGCTACTGATTGACAAATGACTAGTAGAAGAAAGGCAGAGGCTGAAATTTAGATTCATCAATTTTGTTAATTGTTAGCAGCCTGAGTAAAAGTTTTGGTAAAGAGGTCAGAACTAATGGTTCCAATGAGGCTTTCGTATTAACTAAGGTTTCATTCATCTCAGCTGCCAGAGCATTTGATTAATGTACACTAGGACCTCCTCCCAACCAAAGAGAATTATAATTTTGCTTCTATACCATATGGTGGTGTAACAAGAACAGGACATACAAATGTGGACTGTAAGCTATTCATCATCCTCTTAAACCTCATTTGCATTTCAGAGTTTCAAGTACAGTAAAATTGATACCTATTAATTAAGGATACTGCTTACCCAGGTCTGTGCATAAACGGTATCCAATATGTGTTTATTAAATGAATCAGATAATTTTTCCGTTTTTGCTCCCTAGGTTTTCAGCCACACCTAGAGCAGATACTGCAAACAATGAGGTGAGTTGGCATTATTGATATAAGGGAGAGGGAACCAGTGTTTGCCAGAAGTTGATCTTTGTCTCGGGTGGATTAATCACAGCTGAGGTCAAGATGAATAAATCTATGCTCCAGAATGTCCCGGTTACAGTTCAAGACTAAAAGAAAACAAAGGAAGTTAGGGGCTAGAAAAAGGAAGGAAGTGAAAGACTCTCCAAAAGAAAATACAGATGTTCTAAGAGTCTCATTATTGTTATAATTTGACTTTGTAAAAAGTCCAATTGGACTTTGTGATGTTTAGTCTTAATCAACAACATGCTCTATTGTGTCAATTCCATCACAGGACAGGAAAAAGGAAATATCTTGGGACCAATTTTATTAAAAGTTTATTTACATACAAAAGAGGAATATGTACTTTTAATTCTTTTTAATTAAAAATTATATATATATATGTAATATACACATGTATACATACACACAACACATATACGCGCAGAATCAGTGCAACGCTTGCTTTCTCCTACAGGAAAAATAGCTAAATATTTTCCTTTGAAATTTTCCATGCCACTACTCTTCAAAATAAACTAAGACTGTGAATAGCCGTATTTTTACAAAAGTCACTGGTTTAGGTAAAAACAGTTTAAATAGCTAGATTCCTGCAAATGCACTTAGAATATGTTTATAATATAGAAGATTCATTTCCAGTGGTATTTCACTGAAGCAGTTGCTTACATTATTGGAAATGGGGAAATTGTTGCCACTTGGGTCAGTCCATTTTCATCTCTGACTACCCAAAAGCATGTGTGCATATTAACCCTTCAAGAGCTTGCCCAGACTCACTGTCCACTGATTTCAATTGAATGGAGGTGGAAATTTTTCTTCTTGTAAAGCTTCTAGTCTGGGTGTCTAGATAGCATGGTGATAAGCATCATATAAACACTGAGAGGGATGGAATTCACGTTACCTTTATCTATGCCTCCTTTCATATACAGTATGTGTCATAGACAGACACCAGTGTCTCATTACATGACCACCCACAGAACATTACCCAATGTGACATTCTTCAGGGGAAATTAACAGAACTGTTTCACCACATCAGTCTCTTCCAAGAGCACTGATTCAATAATAGTACTTAAAAAGTGACCAGATGCCCATGGAAGCTTCCCTCTTCCACTGTTTTGGCTGGGAGGCATAATAAATACCTCAAATTCTAAAACTATTCAAAGCAGAATGATGCAGAAGGAAACACACACTCACACAAATATGCTCATGGACAAATACACACACATGTATACGGATTCCAACTTATTGTCTAGGTGGTATTTCTACTTCTCAGTATTTTCTCACTACAGACATGTAACCATCCCTTCTGTTAGTCTCCAAATTCTCCTACTAATTGTTCAAAATCATAGTAAATGCATAGATAATGGTACTCTTTTCCTTTAAAGACATTTTTAAAAAGTCAAGGGGCTCATTGGACTTTAAGGAATAATGATGATTACAAATGGATGTCCCATCCTAGAAATATTCAGGAATGTAATTAGTATTAGAAATCTTAGAAATCTGAATTTTTACTCCTTAATACTTCTCTAAGAGTCATTTATGAAAAATATTTTTATGCACATTTCATAATAGTTAATTTTTAAAATAAAGAGAATCTGACATAGATTTTTATACATATTGCTTTTCCAAGGAAGCAAAACTTGATCTGAGGGTTGACATAGTAACTGGAATGTCCATGGCAGAAGTAAAAGGCCATCATCAACCTCATTTTGTTTTTACATAGATAGTATTTTGGTGTGTGAAAGCTGAGAAGAAAACTATATGACCTTTAAAAAAAAAACAGCAGGTATAGAATTTGGTGATTAGGAGGGATTAAATAAGAATAAATGATAGGTAATGACAAAGTCCTGTTGAAAGAATAGGCCCTGGTGGAAAAGAGGAATTTGGAGGAAGAAGATAGAACCACCATTTATTGAACATGGACATGAATTAGGTACAGACCAGGAGTAGTGCGTGTGTGTGATAGAAGATGGTAAAGCTTACAGTGCTTCATGTTTTCCAGTTTCATGGCATTCTCAGCTATTGCAATTTGTAAGACTTGATAAAGCAGGTTAAACTATCTAATATCACACTGAGTTGAATTAAGAACCCCAAAAGCCCAGTTGGATAAAGAGTTAAAGGGCAATCTCTTCTCCAAATAAGCCTACAATCATAGTCTCAACTTCGGGGCTATCACTTGTGTGCTGTCCATCAGTTTTTCACTTAAAATAAAATGCAAGACAAAATGGGAACTATAAAGACAATTTTTATTTTCCCTCTGGCTTGGTGTTATCAATTGGCCTAAAAATAATCTGTAATCCCATGGAATCTAGTATGTAATTATTTCTAATTCCTCAAAATTGAAAATTCCTCAAGATTATTGGTTTTGGGGGGGTTTTGAGGGGGCTTAAAACTAACCACTTTAGGGGTAGGAGTATGTTCTAAAGAAACTATTTTTTCTGTTTGTTCAGAGGAGTTCTCTACATGCAAGTTAAGTAATCTTTAGAAGAACAGGAGGTGCTGATAGAATAATTGTGTTTACTCTTCCCACTTCATGATTTCTCTCTTATAAACATTGTTTTGCATTATTGGGCTCTGCATTCCTTTTTCTCATCTGTTGTTTTACAAATATTTTTCTAATTGCCTGAGACAGTGTGGTCCAATAAAGTTAAATTGACTTTGGATTGAACTTGTTTGTCTGATCTCTTGCCAGAGGTTATAGTCACCCACTTGAACTGACTTTCACTCTGTTTCTTGGTGTCTCTCTCTCTCTCTTTCCCTTTTATGTCCTTTTGTACTCATTATCCACATCCTCCCTTCCCCATCCTAATGCACAACTGCAGAATTAATTCTCAAGACATCTATAGAGAAATTATTTAAAAAATAAGTTCATCCATATTTATCTTCTATCATCTATCCTGTCTGTCCATCCATCCACCCAACTTCCATCTATCTACTTTAGCCACCTAAATCAACAGATCAGAGTTTCAATCCAAGTCACTGGAGGAGGTGCACTAAATGCTTAGAAAACAAGAGTGCTTGGAATAACTCATTTGTTTGACGTCTGGAAACACTTTACAAACAACCTCCAGGAAAATAACAAAGCAAATAGTGCTGGTCTACCGCAATGGAACAGATATGGTGTGTGATCAGTTAGCTGCAACCCACAAATAAACACAGACAGGCAATATAGCAAGCAAAAACCGAAACCACATTATTGTCTATCACAGACTGAAGAGTTTGGAGTAAACTTAAAGCCTCATATGTGTGACTTCTAGACTCTGAAAAGAAGGTTAAAAGCTTCAAGGACTCTTCCTGGTTTTGTATAGTAAGCTCCTGAGTTTCCCTTTAACACCAAAGATCAACATTTATTTTAACATCTACCCACTTTGACCAAAGCCTAAGTCTTGGAAGTCCTCATTCCTGTTGCTCTCTCTGCCTGCTTTAAGAGAATAGGGTGCCTGAGTGGCTCAGTTGGTTAAGTGACTGCCTTCGGCTCAGGTCATGATCCTGGAGTCCCGGGATCGAGTCCCGCATCAGGCTCCCTGCTCGGCGGGGAGTCTGCTTCTCCCTCTGACCCTCCCCCCTCTCATGTGCTCTCTGTCTCTCATTCTCTCTCTCTCAAATAAATAAATAAAATCTTAAAAAAAAAAAAAAAGAGAATAGAGCCCCATGACACTGTAGGCCTTGGCCTCACACGGTACAGTGATAGTTTCCTTGTCCCATATCAAGCTAAACCCAGGACTGGTCTCCCAAAATGGCGCTATACGAGGTAAGCCTTTTCCATACATTTGGGCTACAGTTCTTCATTTACAGGATTAATAGACATTCTCTACTTATTTGGAAATGTGAAACAACTTTGTTCTTTCTTTAAGTTATGCTTATTGTATCTGTCTTAACTTTCTTTCACTTAGTCTCTAAGGACAGATGACCATCCTCATCTCTGTATTATATTCCACTTAAAAAGGTGAATTGTTCACCTTTTTTCCTATCCTTAATTATAGACTTGCATCTGAACCTGTTTGCAAAGTGGGATTGACCATAATTTAGGAACAAAGATAGAATTGTTTTGTTTCTCCTAAGTCTGAGGCAACAATAGTATGCTTGTTCTTCCAGTGTTTCATCTTCCCGTTTAAAACTTTATTCTTTTTGATTTTTCCTGAACAGTCTACTTGGTTACTATTCTTCTGTTTCCTTTTTCTATGACCTTGGGTAGTACCACATTATAGATCAGATTTATAGAGGTTAAATTAAGAAACTAGATCTTAATTATTAAAACCACTAAAAAGAAATGATAATTATGTGACATGATAGAGGTTCTATTATCATTACCATGGCAATTATAATAAACAAATGTATCAAATCGACATGTTGTATACCTTTAATTTATACAAGTTATATGTCAAGTATATTTAAATAAAATTTTGCATTAGACACGAAACAGTGATTCAAGGGAAGGAGAAGATATTTTTCTCTAATATGTTGAGGTGAGATGGGGCCTGTGATTAGAGATAGGGAAGAGGACACAAAATAACTAACTCATTTGTCCAATTGACAATAGATGCAGAAATGAGCCAGGCCATCAGCTTTTACTTCTCCTAATGCTTCTCTTACAGAAAGATGCAAAATAAACATGATTCCACAGGTTAAGAGACCAATGGCCAGTGTTTGTCTGGGCAGGATAAACTCTTGACAACTACCCTCTGACCTTCCTTCCTGGTGTTCTGATAAGAAAATAATGGAACCCCATTACTCCTAACCCCACAAATTTATCAGAACGTATCCAAAGAATTCAATCACAACCTTCTTCATGCCCTGATAAACAAAGAAAGAAGATGTTAAAAGTCACTGTAGTTCCTGGTTGATGCCACTGGTCTCCAGAGAGAGAAGAAAAGAATCTGATATTCTTCAGTCCAGTTATGAGAAAATATGAAATCTATTGGGAAGGGCCAGAGTTCTGCAAACAAGAGGAATATTTTCTTCAAAATGTTGTTGGCTAAGATGATAAGTAATTCTTATATTTAAAAGATATGATTATAAGTAGGCCTCAATAAGAATCCATGACACCTCTCATTGGTGGGAAGATTGAAGCAGAAATGGGAGTACCATATTTATTTTTGTTCATGAACTGTAGCCAATCCTTCCCCACTACTATTCTTCTCCCATAAAACATAAAACACATATTCTTCTCCCATAAAACACCATTTTATTTTATTTTATTTTATTTTATTTTTTTTTTTAAAGATTTTATTTATTTGACAGAGAGATACAGCGAGAGAGGGAACACAAGCAGCGGGAGTGGGAGAGGGAGAAGCAGGCTTCCCGTGGAGCAGGGAGCCCGATGCGGGGCTCGATCCCAGGACCCTGGGATCATGACCGGAGCCGAAGGCAGACGCTTAACGACTGAGCCACCCAGGCGCCCCTAAAACACCATTTTAAAGTGGAATACAGATGAGCATTAATCCTTATCCAGCTAATGCCTTGGTTGCCACCATGCTCTAAAAGTCTTTCACCAAGGAGTGAGAGAACCTTCCTGAAAGGGGAAGGGTTAGAGGTGCTGATGGGGTTGTAAAGTAAGAGACTAGAAGGAAGTGTTTGTAGGTTGGAGCTAAACTCGAAGGCAGGAAAGCCATGTCAGAAGGAGAAGTGACATCTATAGGGACATCCTCCCTCGGAAAGTCTGTATCATAAAATGACTATTGTTTTTAAAATGACGTTTACTTATTTGTTTATTTTATTAACCATGCCTTCATTCTAAACACTGAGGAGTTACTATGTGCCAGCCACCATTCAGAGTGCCTCTGTGAACAATGTTCCTGCACTCATGGGAGGATTTCTCTCACGACACAGTGGAAGGAAAATGAAAAATTTTACACACGCACGCACACACATGCATGTGTGATTTTCTATTGTGAGACATTTCATGAAGTAATTAACAGGAAGCATTAAGAGGCAGTAGGAGTGTGGTGGGGGAGAATGGCAGATATGGAGGATTGGCTCACACAACATCACTTCCAACCTACTTCCAGTGTGCCTTCTAGCTGCACAGAACAAAAATGATAAATTTTCTTTTTAGACCCCCTAGAAGCTAAAGTTCTGGATGTGATATAGTTTCTACCATTCATAGGTAATCATAAAAAACTTGTACTCAGACATGAGGTGAGTAGGAGGCAGTGGTCATGAGGCACTTATTTTCCTAGTAAGGTTCTAGTGGGTGCAGAGTGGCTCCTGAGCCAACAGTTATGACAGATATGTTCCTAGGAGGTGACAATTGCAGCCATCCCTTCTAGTACCTGGATGTGCAGTAAGATGGTAGGATTTTGCAGCCATCAATTGTGAGAGTGCTTCCTGGTCGCCCAATTTGCAAAATGTGCAAAAACAATGGTTCTGTTGGTATGTGTTGGTTTTTTTTTTTTATTCTTATGTTAATCCCCATACATTACATCATTAGTTTTAGATGAAGTGTTCCATGATTCATTGTTTGTGCATAACACCCAGTGCTCCATGCAGAATGTGCCCTCCTCAATACCCACCACCAGGCTAACCCATCCTCCCACGCCCCTCCCCTCTAGAACCCTGTTTGTTTTTCAGAGTCCATCGTCTCTCATGGTTCGTCTACCCCTCCGATTTCCCCCGCTTCATTCTTCCCCTCCCGCTACCTTCTTCTTCTTCTTTTTTTTTTTTTTTCTTAACATATATTGCATTATTTGTTTCAGAGGTACAGATCTGAGATTCAACAGTCTTGCACAATTCACAGTGCTTACCAGAGCACATAGCCTCCCCAGTGTCTATGTGTTGTTTTTATAATCAGTTGGGGGCCTAATATAGAACCTCCTACTCTGGCCATTCCAATAATTTGGCAAGTATTTAATGGCTTTCATTTTAATGCGGCAAAATTAAGTTTGTTTGTTTTTCTTTTAAAGATTTTATTTATTTATTTGACAGAGAGAGACACAGCGAGAGAGGGAACACAAGCAGGGGGAGTGGGAGAGGGAGAAGCAGGCTTCCCACGGAGCAGGGAACCCGATGTGGGGCTCGATCCCAGGACCCTGAGATCATGCTGAGCAGAAGGCAGATGCTTAACGACTGAGCCACCCAGGCGTCCCGCAAAAGTAAGTTTGGATGTTTGCAACTGACTGTGCTGACTGTGATGAGGGACTCCTTGAGCTGTGTGTCAAGAATCCCCTTTGAGGATAATTTGGGCTAAGACCTTAAGAATTAGAAAGAACAAGCCTGAGAAGAACAAAGAGAAGAGCATTCTAGGTAGGGGGACTAATAAGTTCAAACATCCTACGGCTAAAAGAGCTTGCATTTTGCATGATGAGGACCGAAAAGGAGACTTTTAGTACAAGATGAGATTAGAGAGATTGGTAGGAACCAACTTATGACAAAGGATTTGGAATTAAAATATGTGTACAAGAAGCCATCAGATGGTATAAAGCAGGGAAGTGCTATGATCTGATTAATGTTTTCAAAAGATCATACTGGCTAATGTATGGAGAATGAATTAGTCAGGGCGAAAAAGGGACATCTCCAAAGAGGTTACTTTGGGAATTCATGCAAGAGTTGATGATGTTGTAGACTAGGATCATAGTAGTCAAAAAAAAAAATCAGGGTAGTAAAAAGGACATATTGAAGACATATTTTGGAGGGAGAACTGATAAGAATTGCTGAATAGATTGTATGGGAGTATAAAAAAAGGGAAGGCAATAAGGATGACACCAAGGGATTTAGCTTTATCAACTAGGAAGCATTAAGAAGAAAATACACGATGAAGGTCGGATTTGCATAGGAATAAAGAGTTCAATTTCATACATGTTAAGTTTGGTAAACCTATAGACTCTGTATCAGTTATTTTTTATTGTGTAAAAAGTCACTCCAAAACATACTGGCCTAAAACAACAGCAATTTATCATTTCTCACAATTCTAAGGGCTGGCTGGCTGGCTGGCTCTCCTGCTGGTCTCATTTGACCTAACTCATGCGGCTGCACTCAGCTGGATAATTTTATGGTCTAGGAGTTCTGAGATGACTGAAAATTTTATTCATATATCTTGAAGTTGGTACTTGCTGCTGCCTGGGAAACCTGTTTTCCTCCTCGTTTCTCATCCTCCAGTAAGCTAGACTGGCTTCCTTACATGGCAATCTCTCAGGCTAGCCATCTAAGAAAATGAAAGTGGAGGCTGCAAGGCCTCTTGGGACTGATGCCTGGGCCTTACACTTGTACCACATTCTGTTGGTCAAAACAAGTCTGAGACCAGCCCTGATTCAAGGGATGGAGAAACACACTCCAGCTCTTGTTGGGAAGAGCACCACAGTCATGGGGCAAAGAATCATGGGAGAAATTGTTGCTGCCATTGTTGAAGGCAATCTACCAGAAACATCTTAGTGGAAATGTCATGTAGACAATTAGATATGAGTCTAAAACTAAAAGGAGAGTCTCAGTTTGCCTGTATGACTTTATTGCTAAGTAGTTATCTAAGAATTGAATACAAACTCAGTTATTGGTCTTTTTATGTTAAATGTTACTATTTGCAGATTATTTCTTCTTCCTGTAGCATGACTAATTTTTCAGCATTTCATAGGAAAGTGAGATAATATAAATACTATATTATCTATTATTTTATTACAGATTATTTAGAAAAACATTTATTATCTCATAGTTTTAAAGAGTCAGTAATTTGGGTGGTTCCTTCTCACGGTCCCTCCTGAGGCTGCAGTCAAGTTGTTGCCCAGGCCCACAGTCTCTTGAAGGCTTGACTGAGGCTGGAGGGGTCACTTTAAAATGCCTTATTCATGAGCTAGTGTAAGAATTCTTATTTCCTTTCCACATGGACCTCTCCAGAGGGCCCTTTGTGTGTTTTTACAACATGTCGGCTACTTCCCAGAGCATGTGATTCAAGAGAGAAGAAGGAGGCTGTAGTGCTTTTTATGATCAAGTCCAAAGTGACACACTGTCACTTCCACCATATTGTATGTTAGAAGCAAAGTCCAGCCCACACTGAAGAAGTAATGAATTAAGGTTTACCTCTTAAAGAGAGGAATCAAAAAATTTTTGGAGAAATTTTAAATCCACCAAAAGTATAGATGGAGGCGTACAGATTTGATTGGGAGAAAGTAAAGAAGTTCCTTTCTGATTGTTTATTTGTCAGACTTCTTGGTGCAATGCAAGTGAAAATCCAAATTAGCTAGAAAATTTCTCTTATAGTTTAACCTCCTTCTGAGATTTCACTTGCCATGGAGGACAAATGTTTATGTTTTACAGCTCAGAATGTTATGCTGGTAGAAGTAGAAAAGACTGAGAGGCAAGAGCAGTGGGTGGTTTAAGAATTAGCAGAATTTTGGGGTGCCTGGGTGGCTCAGACGTTAAGCGTCTGCCTTCTGCTCAGGTCATGATCCCAGGGTCCTGGGATCGAGCCCCACATCGGGCTCCCTGCTCCGCGGGAAGCCTGCTTCTCCCTCTCCCACTCCCCCTGCTTGTGTTCCCTCTCTCGTTGTGTCTCTCTCTGTCAAATAAATAAATAAAATCTTTAAAAAAAAAAAAAGAATTAGCAGAATTTTTAAGCCCATCTCCCTATTATCTCTGAAAGCTTCTATAAGCAACTCCAGAAAAACACACAATAAAATATATTGTTCCTGCCTTGCTGATGTTACTTCAGGACACATTCTGTAGGTCCCTTCCTTATTTCCATTTCTTTTCTTTCTTTCTTTCTTTCTTTCTTTCTTTCTTTCTTTCTTTCTTTCTTTCTTTCATTTTTTTTTTAAGATTTTGTTTATTTATTTAATAGAGAGAGAGCACGAGCGGGGGGGGGGGTGGGGAGGGACAAGGGGAGAAGCAGACTCCCCTGTCTGCTGAGCGGAGAGCCCAATGCAGGGCCCTTATTCCCATTTTCTTAGTAGATTTCTACTTCTGAGTTCCTTCAGTGTGACATTCTGGAACTGCCTGTGGGTTAGGAGGAAAGGGGATGTGCTCCATGCTCTTCTGGGCTCCAGCACGTAAAGGGACTTTGGCTCCTCAGGAGGGCTTGACACCAAGTCACAGGTAGTGATTAGCCTCAGGGAAGCCACCTTCTTGTAGGTATCTGAAATGATATGAGAGATAGCCAATAAGACCAACCTTCTGGTTGTCTTCTAAGTTATTAAAAACACCCTAAATGTTTAACATTACTTTACATCAACACCCAGCTTTTGGCTGGGTGCTGAAGATAAAAAACTTCTGCTCTCAAAGAGCTTATAGCACAATATGGGGAGCCAGAATATATAAACCGGTAAATGCATGAAGTTGTATAAGCACTACCATATGGTAATGACCACTGTGGTGTAAGAAAGCAGGGTGGGTGCCCAAAATATTTCTTAGAGGAGTCTTATATTTGGGTTACTCTTGAACAATAAAAGAGAAGGGCCTTTAGGCAGGAGGAGCAGCAGAATGAAACATGAAAGGAATTGACACAGCCTCAAATGGTATAGTGAGCATCAGAAATCTTGGAATCAGATAGTACTGGCTTCCAAAACCTGATACTTTCAAGATTCAGCTGAGGGGAAGAAGAGGAAGGAGGGTTGCTCATTAGATGGTTATTTATTTAGGGAATGATTACTCTCACTTAGTCTAATTGTTCTTTTGAGGCAAGTCCTTTCAGATCAAAGGAGTACTTATCCAAGTGATTGTCTTTGAGATGAATATTCAGGACTTTTTTTTTTCTTTTAAAGAGAAGAAAGGGAATGGCTAATATGTGAATCCTTTTCTTGAACGCTTAGATACTTTTACATTTTAGGACTTATGTACCAGATTTAGGTAAACTAAATATATTCACCGAATTTCCTCTTATTCCGGATAATGAGCAACACTGACACTTAAGTAAAATGGATTTAGGAACAAATTTACTACTATTTACAACAATACTACTGACTAATTACAGTAGATGTAGCATGAACCAAACCCTCAAGAACATAATACATTAAGAAAATATGGGGGGAAAACTCTAAAATACCTAGAGAATGTTCCCAGTTGAATTTCTCTGGTTATTTTCCAAGCCATCATCATTCCCATCAAAAAACTGAATACTGTCAAAGAATTTAAACCTTCTTAAACACTTTTTTATTTTAATGAAAGAGTATGACAGCAGATTTACTGTAACATAGTTATTTAAAAAAATCAAATTATCTTTATACTGAATTAGAATGCTTTGTTATTATTAGAATAAATTATTTAAAATATCTTCAGGACAAAGATGAAAAATTGAAGTAGGTCTCCTATTTTTCCCATAATCATCTTTCTTCTGCTTGGTGTTATATTTTATGTTTTTCTTTATACACAAGCATGTCCCTTAGATCAGGGGTGAGTAAACTGTGGCTTGTGGGCCAATTCCAACCCATTGCCTGTTTTGTGGCCCATGAGCTGAGAATGGTTTTTCTATTTTTAAAAAAGTTGAAAAAAGGAAAAAAGAATAATATTTTATGACATATGAAAGTTATATGAAATTCAAATTTCATAGTCCACAAATAAGTCATGAGCACAGGGGCATTCCTTTATTTACATATTGTCTAAGACTGTTCTCATGCTGCACAGGCTGTTGCAAAAGAACCTATAGGGTCCACAAAGCCAGGTATTTGTCATCTGGCCCTTTGCCAAAAGCTTGCTGACACTTACCTTATATAATAGGTTGAAATGCATCTGCACAATATTGCGTTGTTTAGCCCTTACACTTCATATTTTTAGCTAGTTAAGTGTTCAAAGTGTTGCCCTTTTTCCTAGTTTCCGAGATGGGAGAAATGGACATGAAGTTTTTGGATCAAGGCTCTGAACTTACGTTTTACTATCTGATGGGACGTTTTCCACTGGGGTTGAATCAAAAAATTTTGATCTGAGCGTATGGACAGTTTCTGATTATTTTAACACAAGTGTTGAAAGTGTGTGCCTACACAGAATGCCATGAGACCACTCCTAAGCCCGCTTGAATATAAATATAGAGGGTTACAGTGTTTTGCACATTTTTGTTGTCTGAAATCTTATAAGGCAGTAGATGAAGTATAATATGAATTGTTTTGGCATTACCAGCTTCACTGAAAGCCTTCATGCATCTACACATCTGTGTCTGCAGCAAGAAGGGATAATTGTTCTGCTCTGCTATTGCTGTTTATGAATCAGAAGAACAAAAAGGCAACAGAATAAACAAAGTGTCATGTTCATACAAATCCTGATTAGGGTAAAATCATCTGGCTGGCATTGCTTGCGTACAACATCATCAACGGGGCTGCCAGCTAGCGAGGGGAGCCTCACATTTCCCCTGTCTCGGGTCTTCAAAGTTTGTTTGAAGGTTTCACAAAAGCTAGACCTACCCAAAATAGTCAAGATCTAGTCTCTGAGTCTTTACCAGTATTAATCAACTTGTCTTTAAGAATTCTTGAAGTCCTGGGATATTTCAAAATAACTGCAGCATCCATGATAGGGTGCTTGCAAAAATGTACTTGATTAATATCCTAGAGCAGGGTTTCTCAACTTCAGGGCTATTGACATTTGGGGCCAGATAATTTCTTTGACTCCTGTATACTGTAAGATGTTTAGCAGCATCCCTGGCCTCTTCCCACTAGATGCCAGTAGCACTCTCCCAGTTGAGATAACATAAACTGTCTCCAGACATTGCCAAAGATACCCTGGTGGGGGCAAAATCATCCCCGAGTGAGAACCAGTATTTCAGAAGGTGGTTCCACAGTGTAATCCAAGGAGCTCTGAGGAACATTTGGTCCTGAGAACAAAACTACTGGCAGACCTCAGACATATAGGTTTCGTTCCAGACCACCACAATAAAGTGAATATTACAAAAAAGTGAGTTAAATGAATTTTTTGGTTTCCCAGTGCGTATAGTGTATAAATTTACACTATACTGTAGTCTATTAAAGGTGTAATAGCATTACATCTAAAAAGAAAAAGAAGCTACATACCTTAATTTAAAAATATTTTATTGTTAAAAACTATTAACTGTCATCTAAGCTTTCAGTGAGTCATAATCTTCTTGCTGGTGGAAGGTCTTGTCTCGATGCTGACGGCTGCTGACTGATCAGGATGGAGGCTGCTAAAAGTCAAGGTGGTTGTGACGATTTCTTAAAACAAGACAACAGTGAAATTTGCTGCACTGATTGGCTCTTCCCTTCCATGGGTGATTTCACTGGAGCATGTGATACAGTTGGATAGCGTTTTACCTACAGTAGAATTTCCTTCAATCTTCTCAAACCCTGTCGCTGCTATATCAACTAAGTTTATGGAATATTCTAAATCCTTTGTTGTCATCTCAACAATCTTCACATCATCTTCACCAGAAGTAGAGTCCATCTCAAGAAGTCCCCTTCTTTGCTCATCTATTAGAAGTAACTTCTCATTTGTTCAAGTTTTATCATGAGATCACAACAAATCAGTCCCAGCTTCAAGCTCTACTTCTTATTCTAGTTTTCTTGCTATTCCCACCATATCTGTGATTACTTCCTCTTCTGAAGTCTGGAACTCCTCAAAATCATGCATGAGGTTGGAATCAAATTCTTCCAAAATCCTTTTAAAATTGATATTTTGATCTCTTCCCATTAATCACAAATGTTCTTAATGGCATCTAGAATGGTGAATCCTTTCCAGAAGGGTTTTAATTTACTTTGCCCAGATCCATCAGAAAAATCACTATGTATGGCAGGTATAGCCTTATGAAATGTATTTCTTAAATGATAAGACTTGAAAGTCAGAATGTCTCCTTGATCCATGAGCTGCAGAATGGACGCTGTGTCAGCAGGCATGAAAATAATTTTCATCTTGTCCATGTCCATCAGGGCTCTTGAGGGACCAGATGCATTGTCAATGAGCAGTCATATTTTGAAAGGAATTCTTTTTCTGAGCAGTAGGTCTCAACAGCTTATAATATTCAGTAAATCATGTTATAAACAGATGCACTGTCATCCAGGCTTTGTTGTTCCATTGATAGAACACAGGCAGAGTAGAGTTAGCATAATTTTTAAGGGCCCTAGGGTTTTCAGAATGGTAGGTGAGCACTGGCTTCACCGAAAAGTCACCAGCTACATTAGCCCCTAACAAGAAAATCAGACTGTCTTTGAACTTTGAAGCTTTAAAGCCAGGCATTGACTTCTCCTTTCTAGCTGGAAAGTCCTAGATGGCATCTCCTTCCAATATAAGGCTGTTTTGTCTACATTGAAAATCTGTTGTTTAGTGTAGCCACCTTCATGAATTATCTTAGCTGGACCTTCTGGAGAACTTGCTGTAGCTTCTACATCTGCACTTGCTGATTCACCTTGCACTTTGATGTTTTGGAAATGGCTTCTTTCCTTAAACCTCATGAACCAACCTCTGCTAGCTTTAGGCTTTTCTTCTGCAGCTTTCTCACCTCTCTCAGCCCTCAAAGAATTGAGGAGTGTTAGGGCCTTGCTCTGGATTAGGTTTTGGCTTAAGAGAATGTTGTGACTGGTTTGATCTTCTATCCAGGCCACTCAAACTTTCTCCATATCAGCAATAAGGCTGTTTCACTTTCCTAGCATTCACATTCCCTAAGGTAGCACTTTTTATTTCCTTCAAGAACTTTTCCTTTGCACTCTCAATTTAGCTGTTTGACACAATAGGCCTAACTTTTGGGCCATCATGACTTTTGATGTGCCTTCCTCACTAAGTTTAATCATTTCTAGTTTTTGATCTGAAGTGAGGGATGTGCAACTAGTCCTCTTACTTGAACACTTAGAGACTATCATAAGGTTATTAATTGGCCTAACTTCAAGATTGTCATGTCTCAGGGAATAGGAAGGCCTGAGGAGAGGGAGAAAGATGGAGGAACAGCTGTTCACAGGAGCAGTCAGAACACACACACATTTACTGATTAAGTTCACTGCCTTATATGAGTGTGGGTCATGGCATCCCAAAATAATTACAACAGCAACAATAAAGATCATTGATCACAGATGACACTAAAAAGTATAATAATAATGAAAATGTTTGAAATATTTTGAGAATTACTGAAATGTGACACAGAGACATGAAATAAGCAGATGGCACTGGAAAGAATGGCACTGATAGGCTCGTTTAACACAAGGTTGCCACAAACCTTCAATTTGTAAAATATGCAATGTAAGCAAAGCACAATAAAATGAGATATGCCTGTAGCTTAAAAAGACTCAGAATCTGTGTTTAAGGACATAAAATAATTATCTAAAAAGTGAAATATCTAATTATGTATCCAGATTTCCAAAATAGTCCTTGGTTTGCTTATAATAAACAGGAAAACAGAATCTTTGGTGGATCTCTCACCTGTTTTGTTTCACATGCTTTGTGGATGCAAGGACTGCACCTTCAAACTAGTGTCCTTGTCTCCATCATCCCCCATCCATTCATTCATTCAACAGATGTTGATTGAATACCTCCTGAGGGGTTGGACAGGCTCACTGCTAGGTGATGAGGCCCAGAACTCACAGAGTTACCTTTTGATTACACAGCCCCAGTCTCTGGTTAGAAACTATTCATGGCCTCCCTCAGCCTAGAAAATAAGTTAAAAACTCAAACTAAAATAAGGCATTCATAGTGTTCTCTGTCATTTACTTCCCAACACCTATTCCATCTCTATCCATCTAAGTTAGCATTTCTCAATTCTGGCTGCACATTAGACTATCTTAGGGAGATTTTTTAAAATACCAAGGCTGAAGCCAGACCAGTTAATCAAACCTCTGTTCTTGAGCATCAGCTTTTTAAGAGAGCTCCCTGGGAGGGTCCAACATGGAAACAGGATTGAGACCTTATGATCTATGCCACATACAGTGAACTCATTTCTTCTTGCCAATAATTGTTTAGAAATGGGCATATGGCAGGGCATCCTAATGAGCTATGAGGAGAAGTCTATATATGTGGGAACATGATTCTAGGAAAATTTCCCTCACTCAAAGTACTGGTCATGGAGGAGATTAACTTTTTGGCCCCCAGATGCTGTTAGATCTGGATATCTTGCCCAGAACTGCTATAGCCTTTTTATTTCAAACCTGAGGATGAAGTCAACACAGGGAAGAAGAAAGAGACAAGAGACTTCATTACACAAAGGCTTAGTAAATATACCCAAAGCCCAATTCCTCAGAATTTCTTTTTATTAGATAATAAACTGTCTTTTAAAAAATCCAATTTTAGTTCTCTGTCACTTGCAACCAAAGCATCCTAACTTATACAGCGTTCCAGGATCTGCTCAATCCTCCCTGTCCCATCCTCTAAAACAGTCCTTTTGTCCACACAGGCCCTACTGATGCTATAATCACTCCTAACTATTTGCCATCCCTGATGATATCTCCATAATTTTACTAATATTTTCTCTCTCAGTGGAAGAACATTTTTTTTTTCACTTCTGGTATTGTACTATAACCCTATTAGTTAGGGTAGACTAAGCTTCTGTTTTAAACAGACTCAAAATATATAATTGCTAAAATTCCTTAGAGGTTTACTTCTTATGTACTTAATAGTCCAAAGATGTAATAAGTCAAAAAACCAGATTTCCACGTTGAGAATCTACCATTCCTGGAGTCTTGACATTTTTACTTGTTTGCAGCCTACAGAAAGATAAAGAGAGAGCTCATAGATGGAAAACACCCACTTCTGAAAAGCTGTGGCTCAGAAAGAGCATGTATCCCTTCTGCTCGTGTTACACTGAGAAAAATTGATCTTTTGGCTACATGTAATAGTAAAGGAAAGTGGGAATATGGCTCTGCTCTGTGCCAAGGAAGAAAGGAAACAGGGTTTTTGTGAACAGCTAGTAGTCTCACCCACAAAAACCCATGTCAAGTCTCAACTTTCCCATCACCCAGCCAGACAGGATCTCTATCTATGGTCCTGTGCAGACTGGGAGGTAGTATTTAGCTGTGCTGGAATCATGAATGATCTTTCCACCCAGTTCGCTTTTTTCTCCAACCAGATGGTAATTTCTTTGAGAATAGCAGTTGTTTTTACATTCTTGCCTGTCTACAGCATCTAGCTTGGAAGCTTTATTCTGGAACGACAATCCTCAAACTTGAGGTGCGTCAGAATCCCCTGGGGTGGTTGTTATAGCGTGGGCTGCTAAGCCCCACCCGTAGAATTTCTGTTGCAGTTGGTCGAGGATAGGGCCTACAAATCTGCATTTCTAACAAGTTCCTGGGTGATTTTGGAAAACTTGATCTAGACTATACTGGTTATTGTTTTACAATTAACAAACAGTAAGGGGCACACTTCTGAATTTGTAGGATAGGATGGAGGCCCAGAAGTTAGACTTACTACCACCTTTTTTTTTTTAAAGATTTATTTATTTATTAGAGAGCAAGAATGAGAGAGAGTACATGAGAGGGGGAGGGTTAGAGGGAGAAGCAGGCTCCTTGCTGAGCTGGGAGCCCCATGCGGGACTCGATCCAGGGACTCCAGGATCATGACCTGAGCCGAAGGCAGTCGCTTAACCAACTGAGCCACCCAGGTGCCCCTTACTACCACCTTTTTAAACAGTACAAACTCCTCTCTCCTGCGTGTCCCTCTTGTTTGCACTTGTCTCTGAACCACCTTTTTGGAGCAGAGAAACCTGAGTAGATAACTTTTTGCCTTGTTTCTTTTCTTTCTTTCTTTCTTTTTTTAAGCATAGATGGATTAAAAAAAAGAAAAAACAGAAGAAATTTTAAAATCCATTTTGAAAAGTGACTTCAGTTAAAAGGTGTTAATTGCATTTTAAAAATCTTCAAATTTGTCTTAGGGAAAAGAAGAGAACATACTAGCAAATTTATGATAAAAAGAATTCTTTGGGTCATTGTTATTTGTCATGATAACTGTAAGATTCCCAATAAGGAAAACAATATGTCCTTTGAAGTGACAGAGAATTTTGGTTATATTTTAAAAATTAATTTTTTTAAGTACAAACTCATTACAGTTTTATTCCACACAATAATGAATTACCTTTTGAAAATTAATTGTATCACCAGATGCATAATTTTCTCTTAAAAATAATAAAGGCATTTATTTTGACAAAACATTTCTAAGATTCTAACAAATTAACTGTCTTACTTAGATTTTCTGGAAAATACTGAGTAAAATAATAAAAGATTTATGGGTCATATGAGTTGCTATGTCACAAGAAATTATGATAGAAGATTGTCCACTTGAGTCATTTAAAATTGAACCAGATCTGGAAGAAAAGAGTACTATATAGCATCAGTGAGAAAGAGGTGCAAATGAGACATGCTGATCTGACTTGTCCTTCTAGAATTGGGGTAACACTTCACCCTAAGCTGGGTTTACCAAGACTCAACCTAATATTTGCTTATGGCATGTATAAAATTATGGAAAGCCTAAAATGAAGGGAGCTCCAAAGGAGTGACCATATTGGAAGAGAGAAAATATAACTCTTTTCCCTAACAATGAAAACTGCTTATGAAGCTTTAGTACTAGGTGCAGAAAACCCAGAATTGCTGAACACTGGCAACAAGTTCAAAGCAGCTTTCATGTTAAAGTAGATTAATTAAGGCAACCACTATAACATAGTGTAATTAGAAGGGCTAACTTACCTTTTTTTTTTTTTTTAACTGTATCTAAGAAGCTCTATTTAGGCTATACTGGTGTCCACTCTGAGGGATGGAGCTTTAAGTTAAGCAGAGCATGGAATAGAATAGCTGGCAGTAGAGAGTAAAGCCTGAGGGAAGTGCTTTTTTGGGGCAAGTAACTTTGATAAAGAGTGTGATGTAAGTCAAATTCCTAGCAAGTGAAGCCATAGTTTGGACCCCAAACAATGTAGCCTGAGATGGTAGAGGCCAAGAGACCCCTGAAAGTAGGATGGGAAGATATGCCATCTAAAATGCAACACTTTTGGGGCATCTGGAGGGCTCAGTCGGTTGAGCATCTGACTCTTGATCTCAGCTCAAGTTTTGATCTCACAGTTGTGAGTTTGAACCCTGAGTTGGGCTCTGCACTGGGCATGGAGCCTCCTACCTAAAAAAATTAAATAAAAAAATAAAATACAACACTTTTGAGAGTGAAAGAGGGTGCTATTTATAATCTCACCAGGACAATAGACACAAACTGGGACTGTGTCTACAGAACTTGGGGTTCTCACTAACAAGTTAAAAAGAATGCTGGATATACTGTGAGAGACTATGATAGTTGAAAGAAATTTGGGCAAATCTTAGTTCACTGGGCTGGCTGGAAGTCTAGTGATCATACCTCCCAAATTATGTGGACCAGTTTTGAATCTTGATTTTTTTAAAAGACTGTATTTATTCATTTGAGAGAGAGAGAGAGCATGATCAGGGGGGAGGGGCAGAGGGAGGGGGAGAAGCAGACTCCACACTAAGCAGGGAGCCTGACACTGGGCTCGATCCCAGGACCCGGAGACCATGACCTGAGTTGAAGGTAGATGCTTAACCAACTGAACCACCCAGGTGCCCCATTGATGTTTTAGATTTTTAAATCAACATTATTATTTCTCCCATATTATTAAAACTTTCAAGCATGTCTTGATCAAACAATGTGTGAGAGATCAGACTGCATGAGGGTCAGCATGGTCTCAGTACTCAGACAGACCTCAATAAGAAGAATGGTCCTAGTATTTTCTAGCTGTATGATCTATCCCAACCCATTTCCCTGTCTGTAAAATAGGGACAGGAATAACTATTTGTTCAGCTGTTGTAATGATTGAATTAGATGGTGTACACAAGTATGTGGCCTGGTGCTTGACATGCACTCAATAACTCTAATAGTTCCCATGCTTTAGAATCTTTTTATTTTTCATTAAAGTGTGGTTGACACATAATGTTACATTAGTGTCAGGTATACAGCATAGTGACTCAATGACTTTCTACGTTATGCTCCATTCTCTACAAGTGTAGCTACCATCTGTCACCACACTATGCTGTTACAATACCATTGGCCATATTCCCCATGCTGTATCTTTCATTCCCTTGTGGAATCTTTCAAACCTAAACAAGACACAAAAATATTTTATCAGTTTCTTTGTCCTAATTATTCATTTATTCAATAGATATTTATTAAGCCCCTGGTACATGATAAAGAAGACCCTGTTTGGCACCAACCTTAAGAAAACAAAACCATCCTGGCCTCAAACTCACAGAGATTTCAGAATAGTAATAAGATGAACAGTGAGGAAACAGAATATCAAATAAGGAAACAATCATATGTAAAATTTCAGCTGGGATTTCCATTACTTATCCTGTACCTGTGAGTGTAGGATTTGACTGAGTCTTGGAGAATGAGACAGATTTCCCAGTTCCTGAGAAAATTTCTGTGTTAAAAAGATCACTTTGACTGAAGTTTCAGAACACAATGGAGGGATATCATTAGAGTGGCTGTGTGTGAGTCATCCATTTAATAGCGTGTCACATTTGCTTAAGAAAGAGATGATTCTGTTTTTTCCTCCAGAAAATAAGGTGATCACACTACCAACCTTATAGCCTGCTTATGAGATAGCAGCTTGTTTGGGGTTCATTAGACAAAAGAAGCAGATTTATGTCTTTGATATTTGTTGGGTAGATGGTCAAATAGATCTTATCATGCACATTCACATTTAAAGCAAATTTTCTACTTAGAATACCGTTACTTTATCATCATGTGCTATTTATTCAAAGGTAAAAATTGTAACAGCAGAGGAAAAAAATTAGGCATAGAAGTTTAAAAACAGTATTTTTCTAGCCAATAAATATATTGCCCTGCTGTATGCAGACTATATGAATATTACATGGGCTAGATTTTCAGAGAAACTTCATGTCTCAGACTTGCCTTCGGAACAAGTTCTCATGAAATTGTTTTGAATGTAGATTCTCCTTAGCAACTCTCTCTAGTAAACTCTCAATGATTTCATAATTTTGAAAATGGTTTACTAGAACTCCATATTCAGAAATGGGGGGACAGGGTTGTCTTCAACCTCATTTGCACTTCACCTCTTAACATTTAAACACATGAATGAAGACCCTTTGTGGCCAATGCCGAGACTGTGGAGTGTGGAGATCTTGGGCAGACCCAGCAGCTGGTGAAGAGGACAGGGCAGAGCGCATGGCAGTGCCCAACAGGAACGCACGTGACAGTGTGGCGTCCACTTACCTGCGTTCTGCTAAGCATCTACTGTGTACACCACCCATCAGCAAAATATTCAAAAAAGAAATGGACCCCAAAGCAGTTGATGTTTTATCAAATATTTCAGAAAAGAAAATGCATACCATGGTGCTATGTATCCTTTCTCAATCTGCCTCATGTCAGACCCTGACAGTCAAGGAAGATTCTGAGAAACTGTTCTTTTCCTGTACTTCCTACTCTTGCTCAGTTGCATAAGATTCTGGACATCATGTGACTTGAAAGTCTTGCAAATTATGCTTCTTATTTTATTTTTTTAAAGATTTTATTTATTTATTTGAGAGGGAGAAGGAGAAGCAGACTTCCCGTTGAGCAGGGAGCCCAATGTGGGGCTCAATCCCAGGACCCTGGGATCATGATCTGAGCCAAAGGCAGACTCTTAACTGTCTGAGCCACCCAGGCACCCAGCTTCTTATTTTAAAGACCTTTATAGCCTATGGTTTTTTTAAACATGAGAGAGAAATAGACCTGGGTTTGAACTCTCCACTCACTAACTGTTTGACTCTGGGCAAGATATGTAACATTTTAACCTTCCATCTGTTTCTCAAGCAGCTAAAAGTGAAGAAAGACAGCTATTTCATGGTGTTGTTGAAAGAATTAAATGAGATAATGTAAGGAAGATTCTTTGCCATAAGGTGCTCTAGAAATGAATAATAATAAAAATAATAAATTGGACCTTAATAATTTAAGTGTTAGATAACAGATTTTTATCATTAAAAATTGCCACAGCATAACTTCTGAATCAGAATATAGCCACCAATTGACTTCATTCAAGGAGACAGACTACAGGCTGCATTTCTACTTTGTTCACTACTGAATCCTGAGTGACTAATGCCATGTTCAGAACATATTATATGCTTAATAAGTTATTGTAGGAGAATTAATAAATGAATTTCCCAAGCTGAAAGATACCCTCTTGTTTTATAACTAAGCAGAATTAGTTCATGTAACAAACTCCTGATCAATACGCCAAGCAAGAGAATTAATTAGAAAGAGATTCTAGTAGTCAGAAGCTATAATGTTTCCTCAAAAGACATGCCATAATATTTAGTTGTATGGATCTTTAGTTTAGACAAGGATAGATGGGATGATCGATAATTTATAACTGTAAATCTCTGTTCTAATGTGTATCATCTATTTGCTAGCTTAAATATGAATACGATTCCTCTGATCTCTTTCTACATTTAGGTCAACTGGTTAGTGATATTACACTCATAAAAGAAACAACAATGTCTGTTTCTCATATTTGGATCATTGTACCCAGTTGTGTTTGTAGTATATTGCCTTGCAGGCCTGTCCTGCATGCAGAGCTTTCTGGATAGTGATTAGAATGTGTCCAGTCCTGCAATGGAAGTCATCATAAGTTCTGTGGTGGACTCCACTTTGTACCCTCATCTCACTTCAATATGGAGGGTTCCCATGAACTTCAAAGACCATTCCACGTGTAGAAAAACTCTGATGAAGTGGAACAAAACCTTAGTGTATGTTTGAAGTTTGTAGGAATATTAATGAGAAGAGGTCATGATTATTACTATGTTAAAAAGGAGGGGGGGAGAAAGTTAGCATCTTGCTGTAGTCACATATGTTTCTTCATTATCTGTCACAGACAAATTCACCCAAGATATACAAGGACAAATAAATACAACTCAGTAAGTATCTTCTAGATTTATTTATGGTGAAAAACACTACATGTTTGATAACCATTCTTTAATTAGGGCGATAAGTTTGTAACTTTCCTTGGTTTCACATCTAAAGCACATTTGTTTTCCATTATGAAATAGTTTGTAAAAAGCACTGCACCAGAAATTTAACTGTAAGCAAAATATGCTTTCACCTTTGTCCAGCACTGTTTGTTAAAGCATGTCTCACAGGCAATTGTACCCTTATTTCCAGAGCATACAAAGGAGGACCGCCTCCCCTCTAATGTCACCTAAGCCTTCTGTGGAGGAAATATAGAGAGTAATATAAGATCTACGAGAACCTATGATAAACTGAGAACACAGACATCACCAAACAGATTCTTGAAGTAGCAAATAATGGTAAGGAGAGCATATATATTGGACACACTTGACCCCATATGTTGTTGCACTGATTGGAAATACTAATAGCACAAAATATAGCCCAACCATTTTTTAGCAGAATGGGTATGGATATGCATAATGACATGGGTAAAGCAGTTTCTTATTTCAAATAGGTTTTTATCTCAGGGCTCTGAGGTGGTGCAGCGAAGACAGATCAGTGTGCTTAACATGAGCCTTTGGAGCAAGCCCACAGGGCACAGTGAGGATGGTGCACTGAAAGGCATTTGGAACTGAGATGAAAGTAGGAAGACCTGGGGTCCACTCTCGGGTCTATCACCTCCTACTCTGTACTCCTGGACAGGTTATTTAACCCCTCTGAGTATTGCACAGTTTGGTTTCAGAGACAGAATATAAATGAAAGTGCATTAGAAACAATATGAATATTATGTCAACCAAGACACTTTGTCCTTTAACAGCAACCCATAAGTTTTCTCATAGATGTGTAATTTTATCCTAGATAGTTAAATCTTATCCTTTAAAGAATTAGAAAGACAATCTAGGGCATAACTTGAACTTTTGTTAGCATGATTGTTAGCAGAAGTGTTCAATTTGAAATTTTGTGAGATATATGTATGCTTTTTGGAATTAAATTTTCCAGAAAGAAAACACACAATTGAAACTTATATTTACATGATAACAGACATTTAGAAGACAAATGGAACTTAGGTGATAAAGAAGGAAAAAAATAATGAGAAATAAAAAGAAACCAAATAATCATTAAACATCGGCTATGTAAAAGGTGATGGAGTCAAAGAGATTCAGGTTCAAATCCTTTTCTGCCATTTTTATCTTTTTAAATTTAGGCAACTCAATATAAACATAGCCTTAGTATCTACCTTTGTGAGAATTCAATCAGATGTTACATGAGAAGTGCTTAGTACAGTAGCTATTACATAGTAAACATTCAATAAATAAAATTGCTATTATTATCATAATTCTTACTGTTAGTCTGCGTAGTTTTAAACAATAAGTGCTCAGTGAGTATTGACTGACCATGATGATTACCAAATGTAATATAATAAGATCTATATAAAAATAAAGTTGAATAATGGTATTACCAAAATGGCAAGCTGACCTAGCAGAAAGGAAAAAATTAAAAGATCAAGTAATCTACTGTTGAGTAGATGGCAGAAAAGAAAACACTAGGAAAGTAGATTGGGTACCAATCAGTTTAGATGAAGTAAGAATTTTCAAGAATGTCTGTAGTTACACCTTTCAAAATTTTGTTCTATTTATTCTTTATGAAAATAGGAGCTAAAATTCCCATTACCTTTAATATAAAAAAATCTTTAAATTTAGAATTTTTACTTTATAAGATGTTTTTATGCATTATCTCTTGGAAATAAATGATTAATCCATGTTCATTAACATGGTATTATATAATATTTATTTACACATAAATAAATATAAAGCAATTTTTATATGCCAAACATTTATTATAATATCCTGATTCCCTCCAAGTTATACTATACTTCAATCAATTTACATTCATATCTTAGAAGTGTGCATGGAACTAAATTATTGTTTGTTAAATTTTTTGCCACAAAATATAAAGGCCTTTGATGTTTTTGTTTTTTTGGATGACCCCTAAGTCTCTGACTTAGGTACAATTTAGAGAGTTCAGAAGTGGTCTTTTGGTTTCAAGATGATATAAAGAGCACAGTGCCATCTCCTTCCTTATAGAAAACTCAAGATACGATAGAAAACATTTCTCAAGTGACTACAGAGTCACCTTAAAGAAAAAGGATAAATCTTAAAGAACTGGGAACATTGAGGAGACCATAGGCCAAGTCTCTACTACAGAATGGCAGCATCAAGGGAAATTTGTCCTGAACATGGCAGAAGAAGAGTTAAAAAGAGGCTGAGGAGCAATTAAAAAGGGATGGGTTGGAGAACCACAGTGGTATCAGCCAAGCCATTTTGCCCCTAAAGGTACTGACACCTCTGTAGAGTGAGAAACTGCAACAGGAATATCTGTCTTCCAGTGGTCGAAGTGCATAAGGCAAGTTGCAGAGCAGTGGCCTGGCGGTTGATAACACTACAAAGGAACAGTTGCAGTTTAGCGCAGAAAAACACCCACAAAGCTCTTCATTATGCAGCATATCTCTCATCAGGTCCTCTCCTGCATCAAAAAATAGCAAAGAACCAAAGCTCTTACAGGTAGTTTCTTTTACCACTCCTCCCAGAGAGGCTGGTTAAGGAGAAGGAGCTGCCTATGTAGCAGAAAACTTCAGTCACAAAGTTGAGGAGTCAAGAATAAACATATACTTTTCACTGATTTCAAGGAGAAAGCCATTTTTAATGTGTATGTGGTTTATCATTTATGACCAATACTGTAAAAGAAAGAAACAAACAGGAGAATTTACACCTCAGTTAATAGAGAATCCAAAATTGGACTTTAAATAAATATAAGTAATATTTTGGGGTAGGAAAAGGAAGATAACCTTGATCCAAGAAGGAAGAATTAACAGTTACAAAAGTGAAAATGTAATTGTTAAATTTGTAATTTAAAAACATGATAGACCAGATGAATAGCATCATGGATGTATCTGAATAACAAATTGCCAACTAGAATATCAAGCTGAAGAAGAAAAATAAATCAAGAAGCAATGATAATCAAATAAATTATTTGAACTAAGTGTTGTCTAAATAAGAATTGATAGCATAAAAAGGGAAAACCAACGGGGTTTGAAAAAGGGAGTAGAAAATAAAAGAAAAAGGTAAACATGTTAGGAATGTTTAATTTATTGTCTCATGGTTCTGGAGGCCAGAAGTCCATAATCAAAGTGGCCTGCAGGGCCATGCTTCCCTTGAAATCTGCAGGGAGAATCTTTTCTTGCCTCTTCCTAATTTCTGATGGTTGGCCAACAATTGCTGGAATTCTTTGACTTGCAGCTGCAGAGCTTTAATTTTTTCCTGTTGTCACACAGAGCCTCATGTGTCTGTTTCCTCTTCTTACAAGGATATCAGTTACAGCTTGGATTAAAGGCTCTCTCTACTCCAATGTGATCTCATCTTAAGTGTTTACACCTGCAATGGCCCTATTTCCAAATAAGGTAGTGTAGTTAGGAGTTCAACACATCTTGTTGGGGGACACAATTTAATCCATAACATACATATACCATGTTCATGGAATAGAAGAGTCAATATTGTTCAGATCAATTTTCCCTAAATTGATCTATAGATCTAATGCAATTCCAATAAAAATCGAAGTAGCTTTTTTTTTAAAAAAAGAAAGTAACAACTTGAATCTAATACAGAAATGCAAAGGAACTAGAATTTACAAACAATATTGAAAAAGAATAGTCAGAAGACCTACACTGCATGGTTTCTAGACCTAGGATAAAGCTGCAGTAATCAAGACAGTATGGTTTTGGTGAAAGGGCAAACAAGTAGATCAATAGAACAGAATACAGAACACAGTATTTATTTATTTATCCAATAAATACTGGGTGAAATTATTTTTGACAAGGCTACCAAAGCAAGTCAATGAAAAAAGGTAAATTTCAACAAATGGTACTGGAACACCTGGATATTCATGTGGAAAAGTAACTTTATGCTTTCCTCATACCATACACAAAATGAAGGTAAATTTCAACAAATGGTACTGGAACACCTGGATATTTACATGGAAAAGTAACTTTATCCTTTCCTCATACCATACACAAAATTAATTCTAAAAGGATCACAAACTTAAATGTAAGAGCTAGAACTGTAATGACCTTGGGAATCAGTGAAAATTTCTTTAAAAAAATACAGAAAGCACTACATATACAAGATATTACTTTCATGGCATTGGGAATCAGTGAAAACGTCCTAAAAAAATACAGAAAACACTAAATATACAAGATAAAATTGTTAAATTTAAGTTCATCAAAATTTAAAACTTTTGGTTATTAAAAGAAACCACAAAAACCACTGAGTGGGAGAAAATATTTACAACACATGTCTGACAGAAGACTTGTAGCCAGAACATATAAAGAACTAAACTTGACAATAAAAAGGCAGAAAAAAAACAAACACATTTTTTTTAAAAAATGGGATAAAACAAAGTATTTTATTTATTTATTTTTTTAATTTATTTTTTATTTGAGTATAGTTGACACACAACATTACATTACTTTCAGGTACACAACATAGTGGTTCTACAAGTTTAAACATTATGCTCTGCTTACCACAGGTGTAGCTAACATCTGTCACCATACAGCACTATTACAATGTCATTGACCTTATTCCTTATGCTGTGCCTTTTATTCCCATCCAACTCTTTACTTAAGTTCTGTATACTTCACTGTAGGTAAATTATACCTTAGTTTAAAAAAAATAAAGTAGGGCTAGAAAAAATAACATAAAAGAATTCTGATATTAAGAAAGATCACTGGTGACCTTAGGCAGAATAGTTTCTGGAACACATTAACAAAGCATTCTTTACTAGACTGTGGCTCAAGTGAAAGCAATACAAAGAGCTCTGAGATAACAGGATGGATATTGTTCAAATGCTGATGGACAGGAGAGAAGATAAGGAGATTCTTTGGCATGAGATCTTGCCAAATTTGTCAAACAGCATCACAGTATGGAAATGAAAGAGGGTGACATTCCCTCCAAAATTAACTACCTGCTGAACAGTTTTGATCTGGAGGAGAATTTATCGGCAGCAGAAGCTTCATGATGGTCACCATCACCATCATAGCAGTTCTTACAATCTCGTGGTCAATCTTACATGTCTTGAGTACGTCTGGGTTTTTCAGAGTCCAGCCTCCAGGAACAATAGGATTTCTCTGAACACATGGGATCATAACTCCAACTGAGGACTTCAGGGAAAACCTACCCTGACAGCAATCCCACAGTGTGGTCTGGCACTCTTGGTAGGCAGGTAAAATAAGCACTTAGGTACTTCAAGGCTTGGTTCATTCATCTGTTTGTTCACTTATTCAACAAGCAATCATGTGCCAGGCACTCTGTCTGGATGCAGCAATAAATGAGTATCTAGGAACATGCTATTCAGAAGAAGAGCAAGGTAGCTGGTTTGCAAATTGTGAGCCAAGGACTGGTGATCTCTGTAGGCCTAGAGAAGAGTAGAGGTTGGGTCTGAAGGGAATGAGATGAAATACATGCATTGAAATGAATTCCAGGAGTTTATGAAAGAAGTAGCTTTCCCTTCTATTTGTTTTCCTTTCTTGTCTCCATCAATTCCCAGATCCTATCACCAGTCGGAGTCAGCATTATCCACCACTGCCCGTTCCACCGACAACTAATGTTACATTATGATACAACTCAGTCTTGGAGCTCTGATGGGAGCCGTAGGGTGCAGATTTAGGTTAGATATTCTGATAGAGAAGAGGACTGCTACGGGGCAGGACTCACGCACTGAGAAGTGGGGTAAGGAGAGAAAATTATGATAACAACAGGTAGTAGCTTGAGATTTTCCCTTTCCTCCCCTTCTCCTTTTCTACAGTTATTTCCCATACAATTCCATTACTTCCCCCAAGCTTTCTAGGGTGAAGCACAGCAGGAGCAAGAACTGGACAAAAAGGAGCAGGAGTCTGAGCCTGGGGCAGAAACGTGAGAGTAACATTAGTGGGGCCAGCTCTGGCCATGGGCCTATATCACGGGCAGGGCTAGCAGTCATCAACAGGGTTGGTGGCAGGATTGACAGGCCAAGAGAAAGGCATGAGGTAAAGGAGTGGCAGATAGAAAAGAGGTGTCCCAGAAGACACCACTGGGATACCATTGGAAAAGTGAGCCCTTAACTGGGGTATGGACATGACAGTATATACATGTGTATGGCATGTATGTGCATGGTGATTCTAACATAATGTTCATAATATGGGGTATTCTTGTACAGGCAGGCAGCAATGAAGGTTTTGATTATTTTTGTTTTTCTCTTTTTACACACAATAGAACAGCTCTCACAGACTGATTGGCATTAGATCACATAGCTTGGACATGGCTTGATAGCCTTTAAAATCAGTCTATTTCTTTTGGGCTTAAGACTAAGCCACTTTTAATGGTTGAGGTTTCATATTCAATAGAGTTTTACCTAAAACTATTTGCAAATAATTTTTTAACTTAATGAAAATATAGTTTCCAAGTGTTTTTTAAACTTATGCAAGCTCTCTCTCTCTTTTTCCCTCCCTCCCTCTCTCCCCTTCTGTCTCCCCTTCCCCTCATAACTCCTTTCTTTACCATCTGTAAAGAACAATAATTACACATATATATGTTAATGGACAACAGAGAGAAGGATCCATATTTTTTTAACTCTATAGGAAAAATCTTACAATTATTTAGTCATCTTTTCATAAATTTGTTCTTAATTTACATTGTGTACAAATCTGTGTCTATCTATCATGATCTATCATGATCAGAATTTGTACCTACCACCATATTGTGAGTTTCCTGGGGGCAGGAACTCTGCCTTCATCCTCAAATTCATCCCTCTATGAACAGCACCTCACCCATTCTTGAGTGGTATTCCTGAAATAGACAATGCAAGATTTGCAAGGGAAGATATATTCAAAAGAAGAAAAGAATGATATCTGTAGCCACTAGGGAAATGATGCAAATCAAAATGATGATGAGATATCACTAATATACCCCTAGCTCTCAGGCAATTCTCATGCTGCATAAATTCTGAGATTTTTATCCTCAAGGTGAAAGTGAGTGGGTAGGTGGACCTTTGGCCACCTCTTCCCCCTTCTCTTCTTCCTTATTCTTTCTCTTCTTCCTCTTCCTCTTTCTTCTCTTCCCCACCTTCCTTTTTCTCCCCCTCCTCATTCTTAGCATAATTATTTATTACCATCATTATCTTTACCAGAGGAATGAGAGGGTGGGGATTTTTCTACAACAGGCTAATTTACCTATGAGCCAAAGATTCAAAAAGAACTATAAAAAGTGGTATTATCTAGGTCTCTCCCTTTACCCTAATTAGGGATGAAAAGTTGCTGTATTACATGCTCCCAAAAGAGAATACCATTTCTATAATTAGGGATGCTGTCTCCTGTGAGCTGCCATGGTGGAAGAATCATTTTATACAAAGTCTTGGAGAAAATCTCTTGCCTGGTGAAGAAGTTCCACATTAGATATGTGAATCCAGTAAATGTATCTGTCAGCAAGAAGAGCAGTAAGAATTCTGTTTACATGTATTTTTATGTGCAGTCATTTTCAAAAATTAAGTTTTGCGCCCTAAGTATACTGTCTTAATACATGAATATTTCACAATCTGGAATATTTTCCAAATATTTTCGATTGGTGATACCACTTTTTTTTTTAACATTGTAACACCCATCTTCATTCTTCTCTGAGTGACCCAGGTTATAAACTTCAACAGTATTCAGGGTAGTTCTACTACATTTTTAAGTTTAATGTTTTATACTTTTTAATGGTTAAAATGTACCCTTGGTCTTGACAGGGAAAAAGTAATAAAAATATGAAACAGTTGAACTCAGGGAGGAAAAGTGCATCTCTTCTAAATGTGCAGGAGTTCCCTAAGTCAAGTTCAAAATTGCTCATTATTATATGCTTTGTCCATAAGAATATGATTCATCTATTGTGTTCAGTTCTCTTAGAAACCTTGTGCATTAGAGGAAACTTTTCAAAATCACTTTGGGAGAGATTCCTTTTGCTTTAAAATAATATCTTCAGGGACGCCTGGGTGGCTCAGATGGTTAAGGATCTGCCTTTGGCTCCGGTCATGATCCCAGGGTCCTGGGATCGAGCCCCGCATCGGGCTTTGTGCTCAGCAGGGAGCCTGCTTCTCCTCTCCCTCTGTCTGCCTGTCTGCCTACTTGTGATCTCTCTCTCTCTGTGTCAAGTAAATAAAATCTTTAAAAAATAATAATAATAATATCTTCATAGGTTTAAAACCTATTGGGTTAGGGAATATTAGTTTAGAGACATTTGTTTTATTTTAAAATTACATCCGGACATCTTGTAACTTTGACATATTTATTGACGGCCTCCTATGTGCTCCACAAAATATATTCAGTGAATGAATGATATTTTTTAGATAATTAAAAACACCTGCATATATTGAATGCCAGGCACTTGACATAAAATAACTCTTTATCATTACATCCTAACATTCTATTTATTCCCATTTTACAGACAGAAATACTCACAGTCAAAGAAGTTAAACAACTTGCCCAAGCTCCCATACCCAGGGTGAAGCAACTGGGTCTCAGGCTCAGGTCTGCATGACCCCAAAGACTTAATCCAAATTCGTCCAACTGCAAAGCCTGTGCATTTTAGGGATTGTCTGATTTTGTGATTACTCCCAATCCTTGTATGCTATGATTTTACTAAGTCCAGGGAGTATTTTTAATTTGTGGGGTTTTTCTTCTAATAAATTCCTGACATCAGCTTGTTGTCTTTGACTTGCCTCTTTCTCTAAAATATCAAGTAATTGAAAATAATCAGTTAATTAAATATTCCAGACTCATTAATCCACTTTTTAAGCATACTAAATAATAAAATAATTCACATGGGCTGGGGGTAGGGAGTGGGGAAAAGCGGAAACAAATAAAATTTGTTTAAAGACCAATTGCTTTTATTTCAACTCAGCAATGTTGGATTTTAAACCACAATATAGCTCTTTTGTCTGTTTAGGTGTTTCCTGGTTAGTTTTTTTTTTTTTCAAAATTTTTATTCTATTGTTTTTTGTTTTGTTTTGTTTTATGTTTTTTGTTTTATAAAACATAGGATTCATTAGTTCTTCCAGAGGTAGGCTTTTGCCATAATACCATGTGAAAATTATTTACTTACTGTTATTTTTTAAATTGGTTTTATGTCTGTTCAGGCCTTTAGATTGTAAGGTTTAGGAGATCTAAAAAAGTTACTTATTTTTGCATGAAGGATGAATTCTTGCAATAGGAAAAAGAATGTATCCCATTGGGATAAGGAATATAGGAAAGACAGACGTTCTGGGGAAAACTCAGACTGAATCAGTAAGCTGCTCCAAGATGATAAACAACTTCAAAATGGTGTCACCAAACCAGGTTGTTCCTGGCTGAGGCCATTTAACATTTCTTTTTAACTAGAAAAGTCTAGTAATCCCAAACAATATGTCTCAATAGATCTATGAATGTCACCAGTTTCATAATTTAAAAAAAAACAACAACAATGTGTTCTGGTGTTCATTTCTTTTTTTACTATCTGTGTTTATGTCTCATTAGGCCATACAGGAAATCCGCTACTTGTTTATATTGCTGTGCCTTGGGAAAAGACAAAGAGACAACATTTTTTTCTAAAGCTATTTCACATTTTTCAGCCTCTTATTATAACTCCCCCAAAATTATCTTTGTGAAGATTTTTTAAAAGTTCTGTCACTTCAAAAGAGTTGTCATTGACTCAATTTGAATCTCTTGTTAAAAATTGAATGGAAGGAACCAGACCCATATTGGAGAGCTTCACTTAATTTTGTAATAATTTTGGAAAATATTTTCCCTCTACACTTTATTCAGGAGAAAACCTACAGCTGGATCTCAGCAGAAATAAAGGAAAACCAAGAACAAATACTTTTGTGATTGATTAGATGCTAATTAAGCATCTTTCATCTAAGACATTGCCCTTCTTTTTCTGTTGTGCAGACTTGACTTCTTTTCTCGCTGCTTGAAAACTGCCACTTCCTGTCTCCTCCCTAATTTGCCTCTACTTGGCTGTAGTCATGTTAGCCTTTCACCAAACATAATACACAGCCGTATTCAGCACATGTATGCGTGTTTTCATGGGTTTCAGCATTTGCACATTTTTTTCAATTTTTCTTTATTTACTTTTGCATTTGACCCCCTTTACTGTATTTTAAACTTGGTGAAGAGAGAAACTTTGTCTTTTCTCGACCTTAAAAACTTGTCTATATATGGTATTCTCTTCATCCATTACTGATTGATTAAAAAAGAAAGAAAAATACTCCATATTCCTCAATTAACAGAAGTCAAGCAAGGAAAAGAACAACCCACCTTATCACAAAAGACTTTATAGTCACCTTTAATCACTTGATCAAATCTTTATTTTTTATCATGTTCGATAAGTGTTAGGGTAGTCTTCCAAGTGAGAAGTTCTATTAACTATCATAGGCCCATGTCATTTAGAGCAAATATAAAACTAAAATATAGAATTACATTAGAAATCCATAAAAATTCTAATTTCACACACACACACACACACAATGTGTAGTCAGTCATGGGAACTTATGTAATATAAATCCTGCTAAAACTTAGCTAGTTTGTTCATTTCAAGATGGATAATGTGTTAGCAATATAATAGAGGGATTTTGTGCCACATAAACCAAGAATTCAGAATGCAAACCATTGCACCCACAAGATGGGTTTGTTTTTATCTGAGCTTAGAAGAAAAGGACCTATGAAAACAAACCAATTTGCTTCCAATCCAAATTATCAACTGGAGATATTCTTCAACAAATACCAGAAACAGATGTGAATGCCTTTTCTCCATGACTGCAAGCCAGTAAATGATTTCTTGCCATTTTATCCCTTTATGATAAAACCTCAACCTCCCATCCACACCAGGAGAGAGGAAAACCCCAGAAGAAACATAATACTATTTGGCTCAATTTTTTTTCATCTTCCCTGTAGATACTGGATGAGTTACCAGGTCTCCCAACTGTGGATTCTGTACTGACAGTGTTTTTAGGATATTTCCTCATTAGAACATATTTTCTTCAATTTGCAAAACAAACTTGCTTTCTGAGTTTTGGAGAGATGACATTAAGCATCTTTCCACTTTTAAAAGGGAGTGGGTTCCTGTAGGAATGATTTGAAGTTTCAAAATGACTGAATTTTCTTTTGTGAGTGATTTATTGTTCTGGAGTTTGTATTTTCTAAGAGAAGCTAGTGTACTAGCTTTTGAACCTTTGGAAGCATGAGTTCAAATTTGGCCCATAGTAGGCAACGAGCAACAACGTTTGGCCTGGTCTCAAACTATTCTCCGGGTTTCTACATCATCATACCCCACGCACAACTCAATACCATTAACACAACTGAAAACATCTGCTGGACAAAAATCCCAGATTTGGGAAGAAAGGATAGCCAAATACTTTTAATACCTCACTATTAGAAAACCAAAACTTACCACTGATGCTCAAAAGCAAAGTCAGGAAACTTTGAGATTCACAAAGATTATAGGACCCTAGCCAAGGGGTTCTAGAATTCTTTATACAAATCTGGATTTTTTTTTTATGGTGCCATTCACTTATGCTTACAACTATTTGCCCATTTGGGTGGGCCCTCTCTGAAGCTAAATTTGTGGAGCCATATCTCCTCAAAAAGCACATAGGTGGTAGGTTTCAAACTGGTGCAAAATGTCTTAGGCCCTTATGAACATGGACACAACCACAGATGTTCTGGAATGTGGAAAAGAGATGTGTTTGAAAACACGCAGAGGATAGAATGATCATAGTTTAAAACTACATGAAATCATTCTCAACAACTTTCTTGTCTTGTTTTTAGAACCCTTTTCCTCCACATTCCCCATCCTTAAAAAAAAGACAGAAAAAGATGAAAATCTTTGGGCACTTAAATATCAAACCTAAAGTTATTTCCTGAGAGAGTATATTTTTGAAGTTTGACATTTGCCTTAAGTATGCAGTCAATTATCATATGGCAGACTATGAGGGCACCTCAACTCTCAGCTAAGCTGCTCATAATTATGCCCATTTTACAGACTATTTCACTTTATATTGTCTTATAATCCTATAACAGATACATATTCTAGTTTATGTGAAAGAAAACAATGGTCATCTTTCCTAGGAAAATGTTCTTACATGAATGCATAAGAACAAGTGTACATGGATGTATGTTTAGGACCAAGGGTAAAGTAGAAAAGAGGAGAGTTCAAACTTGTCAAGCAGTTTCACCTGAAGGAATATACCAGAAACCCATGTGTCAGGACATTAAAGTGATGGGCTGTTGTGTTTGAGAAACAAGCTGTGAGCAGAGGTGCAGAGGTCAGAGTGGGAAATGGTGGAAAGATGCCTCATACTACACCTGTGTACCCCATTCCTCCTGGTTAGGGTAACTGCAGAGTCCGGCAGCCATACCTTCTTTTTCACAGACACAATTCAGTCAGGAATCTGATCGGGAGCACAGAGCAAAAGTCGTGCTGTATCAACATCCGTCCCTTGGTGCAAACAAAGTAGGGAGAAACAGAGATAATGGAGGAACTGCAGCGAGTCAGCCCATCATCAAAGGGCCTCTGGACAAATTCCCACAGCTCCTCAGCAAGCCCGTGGATGACACTGAGCCAGGCCCCAAATTGTCTGCTGCTGAGTCTTGGGATGCCAAAAGAAGGGCAAAGCAGTCAGGTGATCACAGACTATAATTGAATAGTGGGCACATCCTGGCATCTTGGCAAAACTCTAATCATAAAATCCAAGGAATTTTAGAGCCAGGGGGATAAAAATTACCTACTCTTATCTTCCAACTTTTTACTCTAGGACACACAGTGGAGAAGGGACAAAACCAGCTGTGGAATCTGGTCCCCAGCTCCCAGTTCAGTGCTATTTCCCCTGCGTTATGGTGCTTGTGTGATTTAGTGGATACTGAATGGGTCAAGCCACTGGCAGGCCTGGCGAAGCCAATGGCTAGTGCAGGGTTGGCCTGACATAGCTCCGTGCCTTGAAGTTTCAAGTAAATGAAAGGCCCACAGCCCTAAATGTGTCATCTGCTTATTTCGGTTTCCTTTGTGTGGTGTTGGAATGTGCCTGATTTCCATAGCTTTAGGGAGCTGATAAAAACTATAGTTTAAAAAAGAAAAATATAGGGGTGCCTGGGTGGCTCAGTCATTAAGCGTCTGCCTTCAGCTCGGGTCATGAACCCAGGGTCCTGGGATCGAGCCCCACATCGGGCTCCCTGCTCGGCGGGAAGCCTGCTTCTCCCTCTCCCACTCCCCCTGCTTGCGTTCCCTCTCTCGCTATGTCTCTCTCTGTCAAATAAATAAATAAAATCTTTAAAAAAAATAAAAAAGAAAAAGAAAAAGAAAAAATATATATAGTGAAAGCTGAGTAAAGAAAAAGCCATTTTACAAAAATGGCTTCTCAAAAATTAATTTGCCAATTATGAGTTTTCTAAATAATCTTTACATACTTTCAGTTGGGCCTGAGTCAGCTTCAGACAGTTTTCACCTCCTTGTTATAAAGTAATGATGTCATGTAACAACATTTCTCTGAGTACTCTGTAATAATTCCTATTTACTCCACACTGGTGGTCAGGGCAACAACCAGTAGATGTATACCCCCCAAGATGCAAGAAAAGTGAAAGGAAAGAAATGTAAGAAAATAGTTTTGCAAAAAGCTAAATTTTCCCTGATTGCCAGCATCTTAACTCCCAGACAGCAAAATGTTGTTTCATCTAAGAAATGTAGAAAATAGTAGATAGTAGACTTGTTTCTAATGTTACATTTGGCAAAATTGAGTACTAATATTTCCATTTATTAGTAATTCCACCTACCTGATCTTCCATTTCCTTATTAATAAGTGCAATAATAATAATTTCCCTGTCAATCTCATAGAGGTGTTGTGAGGTCCAATTAAAATAATGAATATAAGAATAATGTAAATGAATTTAAGTTTTTAATATATGGTTGTCTATTATGGTTATGGCAACCAATTAATTGTGTACTATTAGGGGAAGGGGGAACGATAGAAATGTTCTAGTTGAGATGAATAGAAATATATTCTAGAATAGATTTAATTCCATTGGTAAGATAAATGCTGTTGGAATTTTTAATGGGGGGAGCATTTCAGTTAAAGTTCATCTGGAAAAGCTGCATGGAGGCTATGCAATCTGGGAATGTTTTGGCTTTGTCTCTAGAGGGAAGAGGGGGGTATGCTTCTCCAATGAGCAGAAACTCAAGTGTAACGACAAAGAGACAGAAATAAGCAAACTTACTCCGAAGAACGGTGAGGGACTGCCCAGCTGAAGGAGGAAATTTAATATCAGGAGAAGTGGGAGATAAATTTCAATACATTAGGTGAAACCAATTGCTGATGGGCAATGAAAGCCAAACTCAGGCATTGGCATTCACCCTGAAGAACATGAGTCATTGACAATTCCTCTGTCGGAGGGGAAAGGAGAGGCAAACGGAAGTGATGCTTATGCACATAATTATCACATAGGACATAAGGGCGGTCTCCTACAACATGAGTGTAAGTGAGGAAACCGTGGAGGTCTCCTGGGGTCTCACCTTTAGGAGACTGGATGAGAAACATATACAGCAAAAGTGTGAAGAGGAAGCAGATCTAAGAATTAACAGACTCGGGAATATAAAGGGGAATTTCAAAAAGAGCTTAAAACTATAGTTTAATGTGTGAGGATTTTTTAAAAGGTCACTAGAACTCTCATAGCTTTCTCAATATACGAATTCTCTGTCATACACAAGTCAAACTAACCAACTCTTAATATTCAACAATTTCTGTGTATTTGGCAATAAATGTATTCTCCAAAATACTATGTATTTACTCAGGTGAACAAACACAAAAACATTGCTAGTATCTTTCTCTCCAAAAGAATATTTAGAAAAGATACATAAATGAAAGACTAAATTGTAATTATCCCAAGTCTTTTCATCTCATTTAATCCTTTTTGTTTCAAGTAATGAGAAATAGCATGTACACCGGCAGAAACACTAAGTTGGGAAGCAGAAGACCTGACTTCCTGCTTTAGTTCTACACTAAGTAGCTGAGAGGGAATATCATTTAATCTTTCCATGTTAGTTTCCTCCTTTTTAAAATTATGAGGTTAAAATATGTTAATCTCTAAGGTTTATTTTTAAATTATGAGGTTAAACAAGTTAACCTCCAAGATTTCTTTTTTAGCCCTAACATGTCCCGACTATAATTTCTTAGTCCTATGACACTGTAGTGAGTTTTTGACTTCCTGGTTGAGGCTGTCATAGATAAAAGTATTTTGGGAAAAAAGAAATGAAGCAGTCTATAAAACTTTGAAAAATGGGGACTTTTTTTTTTTAGTTTTGTATAAAGCTGTTTTTACAGATTGGTTTCAACATTATTCAGGAGTTGAAACCAATGGAATTCACTCTGCTAAATAAAATAAAATGCTAAATCTCATTTGAATCTGTGGAGACGGATGATAAAGGGAAGAAAGAATATTTGAAATGAAATAAAGTACAGTTTGTAAAACCTAATCGTGAAAGCTATCGAGTTCTTGCTGCCACAAATTCTGTTTACAGAATATTTTCCATTAGGGATATATACATATAAGCATGTATATACACACATATATACACACAAATGTGCAGAAACTGAACAGAGTCAAAGTGTGTGTGTGTGAGAGAGAGAGAGAGAGAGTGTGTGATATGTGTGTATCACAGAAAATAAAGTTGAGCAGAGTACCTTTCATTCCTGGAGATATGAAGCCTATCAAACTTCTGGATAAAGAGAGAATTATGTTCACTAAAGGTTTCATTTTACTCAGAAAAATAAAGTCAGTTGTTTGCATATTGAAGGTATCAGAGTTGGGGGTCCAATTTCAAACTGATGGTTTACCTTGTTTTTAAGGAGAACTTAATATATTTCCCAAATTTAGACTCTTAAGAATGTTTTGAATGCTTCTTAGCCTGTGGGAAATTGTTCCAGGAGTATGACCTAATCAAAAGATGAGAGATTATAGTTGATAATAAACTAAATTAGAAGATGTGTTTCTGTTACTATTTGTTTGGCTGTTGTGGTGGTTAATTAAAGAAAGACAGAGCACCTTGAAATGCTTAACGTGGAGCCATAGTTTGTGGGAGCTAAAAAAAAAAAGTTAAATATCTAAATAAATTTATCACATTACTTTCATGACATTGGATGCCGTGAAACTTAAACTTGGGCTGTGCAACTTATACAGGCGAATTCGATTGGATTTAGAGGAAATGGCTGCAGGCATCTGTGAGAAATAGAGAAAAACAGTTTTTTTTTTTTTTTCTTAGCGAAAGTCTTGCATTCTTCAGCTCTGGCACGGTGAGTGCCAAAGGTCATAGATGTTCCAGGCTACTGATGACCCCCCGTGCTCCCGGCTGTGGGCTGGACCTAGGGCCCTCAGTAGGTCAGACGCAGCCTCAAACAAACCTATCTACCCATCCCAATGTGCAGAACAAATATTATCATCTCTATGTTCTATCCACAGAGGATTGGGAAGTACGGGTTCAGCCTCTACTTGAGAAATACACAGGACACCCTATAGGCCCGTGTTCAGAAGATAAGCATAAATTATCATAGTTCTACCTCTTTCTTAACACCTGAACATCTATTGGCATCAGGTAAATGCACATTTGGATTAGCTCTGAGGTCCCCACAGACACTAAGTGTCACCTAGTAATGGGACCAGCTGCTTTCATCACTTCACAGTACAGAAACAATAAACCCATCCCCGAATGCCTTTTGCAAATCTACACAAAGACATCGCATTGAGCAGGGTCTTGCAGCATTGAGCATAAAGCCTCCTATGAAATAGGAGTTAAGATGTACACGAAATCTTGCCTCATGTGCCACACGTGCTCCCGGAAAGCCATGACTCAGAATCCATCCCCGCTTGCTCTTTGTGAGGGCCTCACACCTCAGTCAGCTAATTGGAACTCTGATAGGGACTTGTTGGAGTAGCAGCTAGAAGGGTGAAGATCTGAGTTGTTTTCTAGTTGCGAGCTAGTATCCTGAGCATGTAGAACACTTATTAATAATGATTACATTACAAGAGCACATTTTCCATTTCTACATCAGAAAGATTTATGAAGCTGTGTGGTCATGCCTTGTAGCTGATGTTTCCAATACAGAATAATCTAATTTCCTAATGCAAATCACACTGATGTGACCTAGAGACATTTCTGTTGTGTCACAACAGCATTTAATTTGAACTGAAATTAGCCAGAATTACACCATGTTCCTGGCAAACAGTCTGATCCAAAAATATCACCATAGTAACATGTGTATTCTATCAACAAGTCCCCTTTCATAATGTTTAAGGTCTCATTCTATCAATAATTCTGAAATGCATGAAAAAAATCATCTTGGAACACCATCCTGTTGCTAGAAGGTATCTGTAACTCAATTTAAATGACATATAGGGTTTTTAAAAAATATATTTCCCTTTACTTAAAGAAACATTTAAGTGCTCATTAGGCCAGATCAACTTTGCAGATGTAATGAGAGCTTCCAGAGATGTTTTATATGACCAAGTGCTGAAATTCATTTTCTTTTTACTGTTTCTTTCATCACCTTCTAAGAAATTATATGTTCATTCCAAGGAGTTAGGTCTCAACTGACCATGGAAAGGTAATTTTTAAAAGTTTGCTTCTTTAAGCTAAGAGAAATCATAGAGGAAACACCGAAAGTTCATATTCTCAAAGAGGCTTTAGTTTTCACTTCAGCAATTGAAAGAGAAATCCCTTTTGATTATATATCTATGAAACTGTTAGAAACGGCCCTTCATAGGTTTAAGGCAGTTCCTTTCCACCCTTCATCAGCTAGGTTTGTTAAATGTTGATAGACGTAGCAATTTGGACAGGGACGTATCTGAAAAATGGTAATTAAATTTCAGTGTCCCAGGTTGATGTGTATGTGGTTAGAGAGGGGAACTACGGGTGAAGAGATAAGGGAGCAGATAGAAAAAGGGAGAGGGGAAAACATTTCAATGTCATTGATTGCTACCAATAAGCATTGTATAACAATTGAATTTTAAAGAAAAGAAAGGCTTTTTCTTCTGATTTTCCTGAAAAAAAAAAAAAGGAGTAAGAGTTATATAATGCCAAACACCAGTGCTTGTGCCTGAAAGATAAATAATGATGCTAGAGGACAGGAGAGCATTTCAAAAAAAAAGTTTCAAACATAATTTCAAGAAACTGGGAAAGGAACGGTTGCAAATTACCTTGGTAAAGGTTTGAAAGGCTCTCATCTGCAATAGTGGCCTATCGTGTGCAGATCATGTGTGAACACTTCAGTTTTTCTGTGTATAATAAGCTTCAGCTTGATACCATTAAAAATGAAAAAAAATGATTGTTTTGTATAAAAAAGATTGCATTTGATTAATCATGCTCAGGGGGCAGCATAGGAACAATGAACTCTTCAAGGATGTTGGCTTTATCTTTATGTTTTGTCACTGTCAGGAGATTAATGATCTAGAAAGCAAAGCAGTACGTGTAAAGTCATTTGTTTTTCAGTTTGACTTGAACTCTTTGACTGTATTGCAACTCTATGTTGGCATTTTCACTTATAACAACATACTTTGTGAGCTCAATGGCCTCATTTGAAATAACTTTTTGTTTGTTTCTCTCTGTGTTTGTTATCTTTCTGGTTGCTTGTATCTCATTCCATTAAGTTTATAGCAATGAGGACAGTGACCCATATTTTATTTCCTTTAGTAGAATTATTTTTTATTCTATGATAAACAGTCATTCATAACTTGTGGGAAATTTTGACATAGAGAGACAGGACCGTTTTTTGTTTAAACTATGACAACAGAAAGACTTTCTTGGGTATAATGTTTAATTAATAACTATGCTGTACTAAGTATTGTGCACATCAGTGGATAGACATGTGTGAGCAAAACAGACATGGTCCCTCCCCACTGAGACAGATGCCAGATAAATGCACAGCAACACTCCTAATGATAAATATCAGTAAGTGTCATAAACAGGGGTGGGGCTCAAGGATAAAAGGATGGGACATAAGTGGGGATCTAGGAAATCACCTAACCCTTAATCCAATCATTGAAGATGAGTCAAAGGTAGTCAGAGAAAGACAGTGGGTGCAATGGTAGCTGGGGAGGGGGAGATAGGGATGTGTACCGTAAAGACTTAGAGGAGAGCAGTGAGAGATGAGGTCAAAGAGAGGGGCAGGAGTCAGAACCAGAAGGGCCCTGCAGGCATTGATAAGAGGTTTGAATTTTATTCTAAGAGGGGCATGGCATTATTGGAGAATAGCGAGAGTGACATCATGTGATATGTTTTCAAAAAACTCACACTGGCTATCCTGAAAAATGGATTAGAAAGAAGCTTGAGTAAAGACAAGAAACCCAGCAAGAAGACTTCAGTCCAAGCAAGATATTAGGGTACCTTGATTGGAGACATGGCAGTGAAGATAGGGTGAGGTCAAATTATTTGAAATATATTTTGGGGTAAATCAACAGGATTTGATGAGACAATGAATCTTGGAAGAAAGAAGATCAAAGATTACCCTGAGATTGCTTGCAGTGGGAGGCAGCCTCCATGATGGCCAGTGATTTTCCCTACCTCCTGGTATCCACACTCTTGTGGGATTCCCTCCCACGTTGTAAGGGTCGGTCTGTGTGATCAGTAGAATAAAGCAGAAATGATGGCATGTGGCTTCCAAGGCAAGGTCGTAAAAGACATTGTAGCTTCTGCCTTTTCTCAGATCGCCTGATTTAGTGGAAGCAGCCCCATGAAGAGGCCCATGTAGCAAGAAACTGAGGCTTCTTGCCAACAGCCATCAAGGGATTAAGGCTTCTTGCTAAAACCCATGTGAGGGGAACAGCTCAGGAGGAAGTCTTCCCGGTCTAGTAGAATCTTCAAATGACTGTAGCCCCAGCCAATATCTTAACTGCAGTTTCATGACAGACCCAGAACCAGCTAGTTGAGCCACTTCTGTACTCCTTACCAACAGAAACTGTGAGATAACAAATTGTTTTTCTAAACCACTAAATTTTGTGGTAATTGGTTACACAGAAAAAGGTAAATAATGAATTTGTTTAAGTAATGGGTGCTACTATTTACTAAGCTGCTAAAGACCAGGAAAGGAATAGATTCGTAGGGAAAGATGAAGAGTTAGTTTTACACATGTGGAACTGTGTATGCCTTGAAATAGTCTATAGTTAATGCTATGTAGAGAACAGAATAAATGAATACGGAATTCAGAAATGTCATCTGAGCGAATGATATAAGTGTGGGAATAATAAGCTTATAGATGATAATTATTACCATAAGAATAGATGTGATCACCTAGGAAGAATAAGACTTATTAAAAGAGTATAGATTCCAGGAACCCCAATATTCAGATGTCTGTATATTTGCACCTCTTTTGTACCACTTTAGTCCATTTGACCTCCCTCTTATTCTGGCCACTGTCATGGTGGACTGGTTCCATGTGCTCTTCCGTAATCCTTCCATGGGTATAAACAGATAAGGCCTCTCATCAGCCCACACTGGAGTGTCTCTGCCGTGCTGCCGAAGGAGTCTCTCAGGAATCCTTCAGTACTCACGCAAGTTCACTCAGGAAGTCAACAGTTCCAAGTGTACTCTGGAAGTCCCTCCGATGGGAGATCAAGAGATAATAGACAAATGCTTCCCCTTCTTGTCCCCAAGTAGACAGTTCTGAGATACATTTCATGAGGCTCCTCAAAAGTTCCTGTAGGATTTCCGACTAATTTCCCAAAGTGGTGGACAACTCACTTTTGAATTGGTCCTCCTTCTTTATCTATTGTCCTCTCCTGTCTCTCAATCTCGCTTCCTGGGATCGCTGCCCAAATGAATTATCTGCCTGCAAGCTTGTATCTCCTTTCTGGGAAACCCAGTCTGGTCTGGGAGAAAAGGACCAGCTGAGCCAGTTCAGGAAATGTTAAAGAAGAGGTCCAAATGGCAGAGGAAAACCAGAAGATGAGTGCCATGAGGGATCAGCTGTATTGAATGGCACTTGGAGGACTAGTCCAATGAAGAGAATTGCACAACAGTTTATTTTCCTCAGATTTTCACATCATCTGGCCTTTGTGGCAGTCTCATGAGGTAGGTAAGATACATGTTATTTTTCTCAAGGTCCGGGTGAGATGAAAAGCTCGGTGATATATCTAAGCTCCTGTGTTAAGGGCCCACATGTTCTGACTCTAGGACGTTTACTTCACAAACCATTGCTTATACCATAGTCGCCGGAAACCAACTTCACTGAGTATTGAGTAAACTCCATCATTTATAAGAATTTAATTGCAGACACATGTTGGCAATCTATAAATAGTTCAAATTCTAGAAGTTCTCTGAGAAATTTTATATTGTAGAAAATTGGAGACAGTTTTAAAGGACTTAATTCTGACAAAATAATCATAAGGTGTTATAAACTGCAACTATTTTACAGCTACTAAAAAGTCCCCTATAAAAATTGTAGGAAAGCGGGCGCCTGGGTGGCTCAGTTGGTTAAGCGACTGCCTTCAGCTCAGGTCATGATCCCAGGGTCCTGGGATCGAGTCCCGCATCGGGCTCCCTGCTCTGTGGGGAGCCTGCTTCTCCCTCTCCCACTCCCCCTGCTTGTGTTCCCTCTCTCGCTGTGTCTCTCTCTGTCAAATAAATAAATAAAATCTTTAAAAAAAAAAAAAAAAAAATTGTAGGAAAGCAAAAGGAAAGACTTTTCAGATTCTTACTGAAGACTGAGCCACATCGACCTGAGATTTACTTCAATACTCCATTATTTGAGAAAATCTTTAAGCTAAGTAAATGAGTGGGCTAATTTGAAAATTTGGACTATAGTTGCTCACATAATTGTTGGGATTTGAGGATGCACAGTAAAAGATACCCCTTTTCCCTGTCTGAGTTCTGATCAATTGCCTAAATTCTGAATATTTGAAAGAGCAAATATCAATTGCCTAAATTCTGAATATTTGAAAGAGATGAAAACACCAACTTTATGTAATAGCTAGATTAGAGGACATGGCTTAGATATGCAGCCCTGGGTTTGTTTTTTTTTTTTTTTTTTTTGCCATTCAAAATTCCCACCACCCTGAATGTTGGGTCTTGTGAAAATATGCTAACACAATATCCAGAATTGCTACATTGGATTGTTTAGGTAGGGGAGAAAAGAGGAAATCCCGTGTATGTACAGGCTTTTAATCGATTTGCCTTCCCTATGAAGAAATGTTGGCTAATACACCAATCAGAGGGAGGAATGGCCAAGGAAGAACAGTGTGTAAGGGATGAGGCTAGGAACCAGGCATGCTACTCTATTGAGTAGCATTCCTTCCAGACCAACTTAATGACATCTAAGTATCCCAAGCTGGTCCTGGTCACCTGGAGCGCCATCTTGCAGTGAGAGGATTGGGTTAGAAGGGAACATGGGGCAGGATAGAGATAAGGTGGCATGAAAAATACTATCTAGCCTCTAAGGAAAGTACAATTTGGATGAACACAATTGCAGATGTAGAAACACATACAAGATGATCTGGAAGCCTCCTGGGAAGTACATATTTCATCTCCTACCAGCTGGCTAACCAGCAAGCCGAGTGTCCCAGGCTTTGCTTCCTTCATGTCAATAAACATTGCCTGAACGTGCTTACATCCAATACTTTTTGATACCACAAAACACATCAGCTTTAAAAAAACTATGTTTGCAAAGCTCATCTTTCAGACAATCATTTCTGATATTCCAAAACAGGCACTGATTTAATCCCTGCTCAACTTTTGATTTTCAGTGCAAGAACTTTTGTTTTTTAAAAAGAAGTTAAGTCTTTTACCTGATTCTGGAACCTACAGTGTTCCTTGCAACAAATGCAGTGTAAAATTACCATAAAAGGGGGTTAGAGATAAATACAAATACCTGAGAAATATTGGAACAAATAGCTGAAATAAAGAAAAGCATGGGAAAAAATCCAGTCTTCACTTTTTATAGTTAACAGTAAAGCCCATGATGAGTGAAGATAGTGTTGTTTTATCCATGCAATAAAACACAAGCAAGCAAAATATTTCTTCCCATAGAATTTACAGGGTTGTCCCTTAAATATCATGAGCAAAATTTCAATGTAATAATGATGGTCATCTTTGAGGCTAACAACATATTCAAGCTCCCCAAATTACCAATAATATTTAGTATACGCATCATAGTTTTACCTTTCCTTTCTCTGGCTACATTCTAAGACAACTGATGTAGATTGTGAAGATGATTTTAGTTAAAAGACTAGAAGGAAATACATACTTGGATGCCTAAAGGCGATCGAAGAAAAATGGCAGGATAAATCTCTAAACCAGTAAAAATTGTGATTATTGTTGAGAATCTATTCCTGGGACTTTTTCCTGCCTTTTGAATTTCAGTACTCTGAAATATAATCCGTGTATTTCAAGTCTGCCATAGCTCATTGATGAAAGAAAGGATTTCATAAATCTGTGTTAATTAACTACATTGTATTGAAACAAAAAACTTTCCATACACGTAAACACCCAAAGAGTTGTTTTTTAACTAGTGGTGGTTGAGGTGTGCTGCTCTCACTGCGCCTTTATATCCATTTTTATCCCCCCCCCCTTTTTTTCTCATCAGGGTTACACCCTGACAGCTGTTTTCTTGTGAGTATCTGACAGAGAAAAGCTATGCCTGTTGGGGTCTTACAATTGCTAGATAGTCTAATTAATAATTAGGAGTCAACAATGATGAGCAAGATTGTTTTAGTTACACCAGTTTGAAGAATACTTTGTGTATAAACTAAGCAATTCTTTCTGAATGTTCTATCTGACAGCTTGCATGCAATTTCAGTGCAGGGTCCTACAGAGTGTTTAGTGACTGAAGACCAGCTGAAGACCTAGCTCTATCCTTCGAGTTGGCATGCCCTGGGATCAAGAGAGGATGTAGGTAACACCGTCTTTGGGGTGATTCATGGTGGATGTTTTGAGGGCAGCTGTCCCGCAGCCTGCACGCCTCGGACTGCCTCCTGTGGAAGCCTGAACCGGCTGTCTTTCTCCCTTTGTCTCATAACCATGTCCACCAACGAGAATGCTAATTCACCAGCTGCCCGCCTTAACAGATTCAAGAACAAGGGGAAAGACAGTACAGAAATGAGGCGGCGCCAAATAGAAGTTAATGTGGAGCTGAGGAAAGCTAAGAAGGATAACCAGATGCTGAAAAGGAGAAACGTAAGCTCGTTTCCTGATGATGCTACCTCTCCACTACAGGAAAACCGCAACAACCAAGGCACTAAGTTGGTCTGTTGATGACATTGTCAAAGGCATAAATAGCAACAATTTGGAAAGCCAGCTCCAGGCTACTCAAGCTGCTAGGAAACTGCTTTCTAGGAAGAAACAGCCCCCCATAGACAACATAATCCGGGCTGGTTTGATTCCAAAATTTGTGTCCTTCTTGGGCAGAACTGATTGTAGTCCCATTCAGTTTGAATCTGCTTGGGCTCTCACTAACATTGCTTCTGGGACGTCAGAACAGACCAAGGCTGTGGTAGATGGAGGTGCTATCCCAGCATTCATTTCTCTGTTGGCATCTTCCCAGGCCCACATTAGTGAACAAGCTGTATGTGCTCTAGGAAACATTGCAAGTGATGGTTCAGTTTTTCGAGACTTGGTTATCAAGTATGGTGCAGTTGACCCACTATTGGCTCTCCTTGCAGTTCCTGATATGTCATCTTTAGCATGTGGTTACTTATGTAACCTTACTTGGACACTTTCAAACCTTTGTCACAACAAGAATCCTGCACCCCCATTAGAAGCTGTTGAGCAGATTCTTCCTACCTTAGTTCGTCTCCTGCATCATGATGATCCAGAAGTATTGGCAGATACCTGCTGGGCCATTTCTTACCTTAATGATGGTCCAAATGAACAGATTGAAATGGTTGTGAAAACAGGAGTTGTGCTCCAGCTTGTGAAGCTTCTAGGAGCTACTGAATTGCCCATTGTGACTCCTGTGCTAAGAGCCATAGGAAATATTGTTACTGGGACAGATGAACAGACTCAGGTTGTAATACATGCAGGAGCACTTGCTGTTTTTCCCAGCCTCCTAATGAACCCCAAAACTAATATTCAGAAGAAGCTACGTGGACAATGTCAAACATCACAGCTGGTCGCCAGGACCAGATACAGCAAGTTGTGAATCATGGATTAGTCCCATTCCTTGTTGATGTTCTCTCTAAGGCAGATTTTAAGACACAAAAGGAAGCTGTGTGGGCTGTGACCAACTATACAAGTGGTGGGACAGTTGAACAGAGTGTATACCTCGTTCATTGTGGCATAATAGAACCATTGATTTACCTCTTAACTGCAAAAGACCCAAAATTATTCTGGTTATTCTGGATGCCATTTCAAACATCTTTCAGGCTGCTGAGAAACTAGGTGAAACTGAGAAACTTAGTGTAATGATTGAAGAATGTGGAGGTTTGGACAAAATTGAAGCCCTACAAAACCATGAAAATGAGTCTGTGTACAAAGCTTCATTAAACTTGATTGAGAAGTATTTCTCTGTAGAGGAAGAGGAAGATCAGAATGTTGTGCCAGAAACTACCTCTGAAGGCTATACATTCCAAGTTCAGGACGGCACTCCCGGGACTTTTAACTTTTAGATTGTACAGCTGAGGCAGAAAGTTGTTTGTTGGGTACCCTGTTTGGTAGAAGTTTGTCTTACTGTTTTTCTACTAAGAACTCTTTTTAAATGTGTTTTGTTGTTGTAGCACTTTTTACAATGAAACTCTACTTGACCAGTTCCAAACTGTACAACCTGTATGAAGCTCCTCCTCTCAGTGGGTTTCTTATTTCTATGTGGAATCTCCTCTCTTGCAGTGTCCTGTAAATAAAGATTAAATTCCACTCTTAAAAAAAAAGAGAGAGAGAGAGAGGATGTAGGTAACAGTATTCTGCATTGTGTGGGCTTGCAATTCCTGCTTTCCCAAAATCAACTTATCCTTTATTTTCTCAGCATGCATGTACAAGATTCCAATCTGAGCCCTAGTAATAAGGTATTATTTTTTACCTTGCTCTGGTTTCAAGTCAATCAAGAACTCTATTCATTCTTACTACATTTGGCTTAGTTCTGAAGGAGATTGGAAAACCCTTTCCAACATAACCCCTCACTTTAAAAAAATCTATAATCCAGTTTGGGGGAAAAGACCCTTATATGTAAACAGAATCACTGTACTTTTGTATATATTTTATTGATATTAGTACTAATTGCTTAAAGTTATTGAGCAGTTTTTATGGACTCTGTGCTAAGTGCTCTACATACTGTACCTTATTTAGTCTTCATACTGACCTCTGAGATAGGTTTCATGATTATCCCCATTTTATAGGTGAGCAACCAAGACTTGTAAGAACAAATCTGCTTGAAGTAATTCCACTAATAAACACAAAGCAAAGGCCAGAACTTAGCATCTCTGATGCCTCTGCCCATACCCAGAGACCGGCAGGAGCAAGACAGAAGGTGCTGAAAGAAAGAAGAGATTTCAAGTCCAATACTCAAGGTCAAAACCCATTGTTTGGCTAGAAAAGGCAAGGCCAGGACCAGAGCAATGTGAAGTGGGTCACTGTGATGATCTGTTTTGGTTAAAAAGATTACTCTTGAGGAGGCAGGACTGAGCCTGTCAGGGGGTCAGTTGGCCCTTGAAAGTGTGGAAAGGAGGGAGAGAAAGGCCAGAGGCAGGCAGGGTCTGACACACCAAAACTATCTTCTCAGGATCCCTAGGGTTTGGCCAGTGCTATCCTGACTGAGTATCTCATGAGAACCTAGTAAGCTGGGTGTTCACTCAACCAATGAAATAGAGGGTTGTCATAATCCTAGATGGCAACCACTTAAGATCATGACTATATCCAACTTTACAGGCTTTTCAAGACAGAAGATAGGCTTTTCCAGGCCCTGGTAAAGTGGACCATTTTCATAAATTGTTCTGGAGGAAATTGCAATGGAGAATCATAGGGCTGTGAGCCAGTTTCTTCTTTCTTTATCATCACTGACCTGAGTACCTCAAACACTTGCTTACTCTCTCTTACACAGTGTTAGAGGCACCCCAAAAGGTGTAAATGTCTTTTATGTTGCAGAATATTCTCTTATCTCTAAACTTTCCTTTAGAAAGCTATAGCTGGCTTTGCAAAGGAACATTCCCATTACTCCGAGGTTTGCACTTATTATACAATGCAAAATGAGTGAGATCATTTAGACTAATGCATTTAATCCACTAATCCCAATAATGCTCCTCTGAGCATGTTCAGGGTTTGAGAAGATATTTGTTCATTGCAAGGGATTATTCCTTATGTCCTGTGCTTATTTGTAGACTGTGCTTCAGAGATGCCATGGGGTAAGCCTACTACAATGTGAGAGATCCCTGGTAGGAGCTCCAGAGTCAAAGATGCTTATCTACGGGTGGCGCTGACAGTGGAAGCCCTTTCATTAGACGCAGCCAGATTTACTGCCAAATTCTGGAAAGCACTAGAGGAGAGAGGGAGAGAGAGAGACCCAGCCTAAGGAGTCATGGGGTATGCAAGACATTCCTAGCCTACTGACTCAGTATTTGACTGGGGACAAGTGGCTTAACTGTACTCAGACTCTTCAACCTTAAAGTCAGAAGAAAATAGCAATTGATATGTTTCAGTGCCTTAGGCATCCCATCTAATAAGCTAGTTTTTTTCTCACCTAGAGAAGTGAAGTGACTTGTTCAAGGTCAAGAGTTCCTTAATGCCCAAGATTCCTGTCTTACAGCCCACTGCCCTGTTTCCTGTACTGTCACCATGGCACTGCTGCCAGCCCTTGTTGAGGGAAACGTTTTGAAGCAGTGGAAGTTTGATTTTGCTGATTTCAGAATTTTAGAGTTATAGACCAATGTTTCTTTTTAAGGCAAATGTTAAAAATATATAAATAAGGAGGAAGAAGAAGATGGTGAAGGAGTAGGAGACCTAAATTTCGTTTGGTCCCAGGAATTCAGCTAAATAGGGATCAAACCATTCTGAACATCTAGGAACTCAACAGGAGATTGAAGAAAAGAATAACAGCACCTCTCTGGACAGAAAAGCGACCACATTCTGGAAGAGTCATATTCTATCCCTTCATTGTAGTTAAACTTATTTTTGGTATATATATAAGTTGTTCTCTCTTTAAAATTTTGGGATACAGTTTCTTCTAATGACCAAAATATACCCTAAATCTCTAGTGTATGGCTTTGTTCTAGTCTCCTGCCTGATCACATTCTCTCCCCCCCCCTTTTTTTTAAATTTCTCTTCTTTCTTTTTTCAACCAACTTCTTATTTTATCAATTCCTTTTATAAAATCTTTTATAATTTTCATCTTTACAGTCATATTCCATCCCTTCATTGTATTTACCCTTATTTTTGTACATATATAAGTTCTTCTTTCTTTTTTTTTTTTAAAGATTTTATTTATTTATTTGAGAGAGAGAGAATGAGAGAGATCACATGAGAGTGGGGAGGGTCAGAGGGAGAAGCAGACTCCCCGCCAAGCAGGGAGCCCGATGTGGGACTCGATCCAGGGACTCCAGGATCATGACCTGAGCCAAAGGCAGTCGCTTAACCAACTGAGCCACCCAGGCGCCCTGAGTTTTTCTTTCTTTAAAATTTTGGGAGGCAGTTTCTTCTAACAGACCAAAATAAACCCAAAATCTAGTGTGTTGCACTGATCTATGCACCAGCCTGATCATATTTGATCATATTCTGGTTTTTTTAAATCTTTTCCTTTTCTTTTTCTTTTTCTTTTTTCTTTCTTTTCCTTTCTTTTCCCCTGGTTTCAGGTGTTTTCTGATTTGTTTAGAGTATATTTTCTGGGGATGTTGTTACCCTGTTAGCATTTTGTTCTCTCACTCATCTATTCTCCTCTGGACAAAATGACAAGATGGAAAAAAAATCACCTCAACAAAAAGAACAAGAGGCAGTACCGACAGCCAGGGACCTACTCAATATGGACATTAGTACGATGTTGGACCTAGAGTTCAGAATGATGATTTTAAACATACTAGCGGGGCTTGAAAAAAACATGGAAGTTATTAGAGAAACCTTCTCTGGAGAAATAAAAGAACTAAAATCTAACCAATTTGAAATCAAAAAGGCTATTAAAGAGGTGCGATCAAAAATGGAGGCTCTAACTGCTAGGATAAATGAGGCAGAAGAGAGAATTAGTGATGTAGAAGACCAAATGATGGAAAATAAAGAAGCTGAGAAAAAGAGAGATAAACAACTACTGGATCACGAGGGCAGAATTCAAGAGATAAGCAATACCATAAGACGAAACAACATTAGAATAATTGGGATCCCAGAAGAAGAAGAGGAAAGACAGACAGGAGCCGAAGGTATATTGGAGCAAATTATAGCAGAGAACTTCCCTAATTTGGGGAAGGAAGCAGGCATCAAAATCTGGGAGGCACAGAGAATCCCTCTCAAAATCAGTAAAAATAGGTGAACACCCCGACATCTAATGGTAAAACTTACGAGTCTCAGAGACAAAGAGAAAATCCTGAAAGCAGCTCGGGACAAGAGGTCTGTAACCTACAATGGTAGAAACATTAGATTGGCAGCAGACCTATCCACAGAGATCTGGCAGGCCAGAAAGGACTGGCATGATATATTCAGAACACTAAATGAGAAAAATATGCAGTCAAGAATACTATATCCAGTTAGGTTGTCATTGAAAATAAAAGGAGAGATAAAAAGCTTCCAGGACAAACAAAAACTAAAGGAATTTGCAAACACAAGACCAGCCCTACAAGAATTATTGAAAAGGGTCCTCTGAGCAAAGACAGAGCCTAAAAGTAACATAGACCAGAAAGGAACACAGACAATATACAGTAACAGTCACCTTACAGGCAATACAATGGCACTAAATTCATATCTTTCAATAGCTACCCTGAATGTAAATGGGCTAAATGCCCCAATCAAAAGACACAGGCTATCAGATTGGATAAAAAAACAAGACCCATCGATATGCTGTCTGCAAGAGACTCATTTTAGACCCAAAGACACCTCCAGATTGAAAGTGAGGGGGTGGAAAACCATTTCCCATGCTAATGGACACCAAAAGAAAGCTGGGATGGCAATCCTTAATATCAGACAAATTAGATTTTAAACCAAAGACTGTAATAAGAGATGAGGAAGGACACTATATCCTACTTAAAGGGTCTATCCAACAAGAAAATCTAACACTTGTAAATACCTATACCCCGAACATGGGAGCAGCCAATTATATAAGCCAATTAATAACAAAATCAAAGAAACACATCAACAACAATACAATACTAGTAGGAGACTTTAACACCCTCCTCACTGAAATGGACAGATCATATAAGCAAAAGATCAACAAGGAAATAAAGACTTTAAATGACACACTGGACCAAATGGACTTCACAGATATATTCAGAACATTCCCTCCCAAAGCAACAGAATACACATTCTTCTCTAGCGCCCATGGAACATTCTCCAGAATAGATCACATCCTAGGTCACAAATCAGGTCTCAACCGGTACCAAAAGATTGGAATCATTCCCTGCCTATTTTCAGACCACAATGCTTTGAAACTAGAACCCAATCACAAGAGGAATGTCAGAAAAGACTCGAATACATGGAGGCTAAAGAGCATCCTACTGAAGAACGAATGGGTCAACCAGGAAATTAAAGAAGAATTTAAAAAATTCATGGAAACAAATGAAAGTGAAAACACAACTGTTCAAAATCTTTGGGGTGCAGCAAAGGCGTTCCTAAGAGGAAAGTATATAGCAATACAAGCCTTTCTCAAGAAACAAGAAAGGTCTCAAATACACTACCTAACCCTACACCTAAAGGAGCTGGAGAAAGAACAACAAATAAGGCCTAAACCCAGCAGGAGAAGAGAAATAATAAAGATCAGAGCAGAAATCAATGAAATAGAAACCAAAAGAACATTAGAACAGATCAATGAATCTAGGAGCTGATGTATAAACTACCAAAACTGAATCAGGAAGAAATAGAAAACCTGAACAGACCCATAACCACTAAGGAAATTGAAGCAGTAATCAAAAATCTCCCAACAAACAAGAGCCCAGGACCAGATGGCTTCCCAGGGAAATTCTACCAAACATTTAAAGAAGAATTAATACCTATTCTTCTGAAACTGTTCCAAAAAATAGAAATGGAAGGAAAACCTCCAAACTCATTTTATGAGGCCAGCATTACCTTGATCCCAAAATCAGACAAAGACCCCATCAAAAAGGAGAATTATAGACCAATATCCCTGATGAATATGGATGCAAAATTTCTCACCAAAATACTAGCCAATAGGATCCAACAGTACATTAAAAGGATTTTTCACCATGACCAAGTGGGATTTATTCCTGGGCTGCAAGTTTGGTTCAACATCTGCAAATCAATCAATATGATACAATACATTAATAAAAGAAAGAACAAGAACCATATGATCCCCTCAATAGATGTAGAAAATGCATTTGAGAAAGTACAGCATCCTTTCTTGATCAAAACTCTTCAGAGTATAGGGATAGAGGGTATATACCTCAATATCATAAAAGCCATCTATGAAAAACCCACAGCAAATATCGTTCTCAATGGGGAAAAACTGAGAGCTTTCCCCCTAAGGTCAGGAACACAGCAGGGATGTCCACTATCATCACAGCTATTCAACATAGTACTAGAAGTCCTAGCCACAGCAATCAGACAACAAAAAGAAATCAAAGGCATCCGAATCGGCAAAGAAGTCAAACTCTCACTCTTTGCAGATGATATGATACTTTATGTGGAAAACCCAAAAGACTCCACCCCAAAACTGCTAGAACTCATACAGAAATTTGGTAAAGTGGCAGGATATAAAATCAATGCACAGAAATCAGTTGTATTTATAGACACTAACAACAAGACAGAGGAAAGAGAAATTAAGGAATTGATTCCATTTACAATTGAACCAAAAACCATAAGATACATAGGAATAAATCTAACCAAAAAGACAAAGAATCTGTACTCAGAAAACTATAAAATACTCATGAAAGAAATTGAGGAAGACACAAAGAAATGGAAAAACGTTCCATGCTCATGGACTGGAAGAACCAATATTGTGAAGATGTCAATGCTACCTAGAGCAATCTACACATTCAGTGCAATCCCTATCAAAATACCATCAACTTTTTTCAAAGAAATGGAACAAATAATCCTAGAATTTGTATGGAACCAGAAAAGACCCCGATTAGCCAGAGGAATGTTGAAAAAGAAAAGAAAAGCTGGCGGCATCACAATTCCAGACTTCAAGCTCTATTACAAAGCTGTCATCATCAAGACAGTATGGTACTGGCACAAAAACAGACACATAGATCAATGGAACAGAATAGAGAGCCCAGAAATGGACCCTCAACTCTGGTCAACTAATCTTGGACAAAGCAGGAAAAAATATCCAATGGAAAAAAGACAGTCTCTTCAACAAATGGTGTTGGGAAAATTGGACAGCCCCATGCAGAAGAATGGAACTGGACCATTTCCTTACACCACACACAAAAATAGACTCAAAATGGATGAAAGACCTAAATGTGATACAGGAGTCCATCAAAATCCTAAAGGAGAACACAGGCAGCAACCTCTTCGACCTCAGCCACAGCAACTTCTTCCTAGAAACATCGCCAAAGGCAAGGGAAGCAAGGGCAAAAATGAACTATTGGGACTTCATCAACATAAAAAGCTTTTGCAAAGCAAAGGAAACAGTCAACAAAACCAAAAGACAACCGACAGAATGGGAGAATATATTTGCAAATGACATATCAGATAAAAGGGCTAGTATCCAAAATCTATAAAGAACTCATCAAACTCAACACCCAAAGAACAAATAATCCAATCAAGAAATGGGCAGAAGACATGAACAGACATTTTTCCAAAGAAGACATCCAAATGGCCAACAGACACATGAAAAAGTGCTCAACATCGCTCGGCATCAGGGAAATCCAAATCAAAACCTCAATGAGATACCACCTCACACCAGTCAGAATGGCTAAAATTAACAAGTCAGGAAATGACAGATGTTGGCGGGGATGCGGAGAAAGGGGAACCCTCCTATACTGTTGGTGGGAATGCAAGCTGGTGTAGCCACTCTGGAAAACAGTATGGAGGTTCCTTAAAAAGTTGAAAATAGAGCTGCCATATGACCAGCAATTGCACTACTGGGTATTTACCCCAAAGATACAAATGTAGGGATCCAAAGGGGTATGTGCACCCCAATGTTTATAGCACCAGTGTCCACAATAGCCAAACTATGGAAAGAGCCAAGATGTCCACCAACAGATGAATGGATAAAGAAGATGTGGTATATATAATCAATGGAATATTATGCAGCCATCAAAAAAAAACCCCAAAATCTTGCCATTTGCAACGACGTGGATGGAACTAGAGGGTATTATGCTAAGCGAAATAAGTCAATCAGAGAAAGACATGTATCATATGATCTCACTGATATGAGGAGTTCTTAATCTCAGGAAACAAACTGAGAGTTGCTGGAGTGGTAGGGGTTCGGAAGGGTGGGGTGGCTGGGTGACAGACACTGGGGAGGGTATGTGCTATGGTGAGCGCTGTGAATTGTGCAAGACTGACGAATCACAGAACTGTACCTCTGAAACAAATAATACATTATATGTTTAAAAAAAAAAAAGATAGTAGGAAGGGAAAAAGGAAGGGGGGGAAATTGGAGGGGGAGATGAACCATGAGAGACTATGGACTCTGAGAAACAAACTGAGGGTTCTAGAGAAGAGGGGGTCTGGGTTAGCCTGGTGATGGGTATTAAGGAGGGCACATATTGAATGGAGCACTGGGTGTTATACGCAAACAATGAATCATGGAACACTACATCAAAATAAATAAATAAATAAATAAATAAATAAATAAATAAATAAATAAATAAATAAATAGAAAGGAAAAATATATATATAAATAAGCTGTTTCAGGCTTGCAAGTAAGCTTTGTAAACTTGAATTTCAGTCTTTAGAAGTTGACTTGGGCTGGATTTTACGCAAACTTGTTCTAACTTTAAAGAAAAATGGTTTCCAAATGTTAGTCTCCCGACACTCGTGCTTCACACTGGCCAAAAGTTCCTGGGATTTCAAAGGTCCCTTCAGCTCCGAAGCAGAGAACAGTGCCTTAAATATAAAAAGCTCACATTAGGTTGTCAAAGACCATTTGTCCATTTATCTATAAATGACTTTGTAAGTCAAGGTTGTCTTGATAGGTTTAGACATGTAGCTATCAGTGTATTTCCATCAAGTAGGAGTATCAATCTATCTTTTATATCCTTAAAACCAACTACACTTTTCTGTTCTTTGCTGGTATAGGATCTGGCAGGCATCATTTTCCAAGAGTCTGGTATTGTCTACATTAATGATCTGTAGAGGAAGTTTACTCCTCCTCTTGGTAATTTCCACAAGCTTGGGGGGGCAACTTCTTGTCCACTTTGCTGTCTAAACTGACTGCCTTGCCTCTGACTTGATATAGAATCCGATCAGTAGCACTCTCAACACACTTAGTCTTTCAGTCCTCAAAACAATGCCTGCCCACTTCTTCAGTTAATATTAGGCTCACAGGCACTTGCCATTGATACCAATCCTTTGGCTACAGGCTTCAAAATTTCCATCTTTTTCTCTGTAGTGAATATGATCAGTTGCTTCTTCCTTCATACAGAATCTTAACTGTCCCTCAGTAATCACCTCTCTATCTTCCAGGAAGCTGATTTCTTGCCTCACCCCTGTCACCCCATTTTAAAGAATGGGACTGAATAATATATTTAAACTTTCCAATTGATATGACTGATTCAGAAATAGGGGTGGACATAAAGCACAGAAGTATGAGCCAAGTAACTATATTATAGGGTAGCTCAAAACTCAAGTTGAACATCTGCATGACTATTAGCAGCATCTACACTGATCAATATTAACTTAACATCATCTTTCTCTAGAGAAGCTTTTGACTGAAAGGTCCTAAGAAGAGGCTGCTATATACAGTTCTTAGCCAGTCTGTGAGATTTCATGGGGAATTCAAAGGATTATTTTTACCCTCAGGTAACTCACTTTGCTCAAATAGGTTTATATCTCTTATCTGTGGGGTAAAGATGAAAAGTAAACTATTTGATGGTATGTGGTGTGAGGTTAGCAGGAGGAATTGCACTATAGATTTTGATATACCTTAAAGGATAGGGGGTTCTATATCTTAAAATTGCTGGCATATTCCCAGATATTGTGTCCATTAGATTGAAGAAGATGCAAAAATGTTAATTGTAAAAAACAAAATAATGAGAGAAAGAGAGAAAAAAACTGTATATATACAGCAAAATTATTAGTAGTAAAATTATCAGAGAAGAGCAATAGTATTTTTGTTTATTTGCTTTCCTTTGTTGCATGTTTGCTGGAATAGCTTTTAAATGTTAAATATATGGAATAAAAAATAAATATATAGAATAAAATATGATAATATTAACTGGTCCTCTCCTCCCTACCTCACACACAGTATTTCCCTCATCCCTTTGGTCCTTCACCCCTTCAGGTAGTTAAGTTTATCTGTAGATATTTTTTATATGAGGGAAGGAATGTGACAACAAAAGGCAGTGTTCTTTCTGCCTCTTTCTAGCTTTTGAGTTTCAAAACACTCAAGAGCTCAATGAATGGAAAGGACTCATGGTGTGGATAAAATATTTTAGATAAGACTTCATGAGTCAGAGCAAATATTCCTCATCCTTTATTTCCCACCCCACCCTGGGCCTCAGACTAATGACAAACAAAATCCTCAGGTTGAAAGGAGAAATGAACATCAGAGATAAGCTATGAGACAAGTAGGATGGTTTTAAAACGTGGCTCCAAAATTCTTTGACACGCTCCTCCTATTGAGAGGTAGGGGTCTAGGTCCCCTTGCCTTGAATCTGCTTGGGCTTTTGATTTCTACAACCAAGAGAGTATGGCAGAAGTAACTAGTGTGACTTCTAAGGGTGGGCCATAAAAGGTAATGCAGCTTCTACCTTATTTTCTAGAACAAGGGCTCTTGGTGCCAGAAACTGCCATGTAAGAATCATGGCTCCCCTGAGGCCACCATGCTCTGAGGAAGCCAAGCAACATAGAGAGGTCATAATCAGAGCTCCAGTCATTAGTCCTTGTCTTCAAGCTCTCCCCATCCAGGCTCCAGACGAGTGAGTGAATGCATCCTCAGATGATTCCAGCCCACAGCATTGAGTGTCCCCAGCTGAGGATGAGACATCGCAGAGCAGAGCCGGCATACCTGCTGTGCCCTGTCTAAATTCTCAACCTATCAAATTCTATGAGATAATAAGAAGTTATTTAAGCTGCTAAATTTTAAGTTGATTTATTATGAAGCAATGGTAGCTGGAACAGAGATTGTTTCTCTATTTCTCATGAAAGATAAACCTCTCGGATGTGTCTATAGAATCTGGGAGCAAAAGAGACTTGTGTGCATCTCTAGGGTACAGCCCCAGGAAGACAAGTCTCCAGTGAAGAAACACTGCCGTCTGTCCAGGCATAAAAGGCCAGAGATAGGCTCACAGAGTTGCCCTGGTCTCTGTGGCACAGAGGGACCTCTATATATCCCCAGATAGCATGGAGGTAAGAGAGAGAACCGCTAGACCTTTCAGAGCCTGAGGATGTGCCCTAGAGGGGCCTGGGTACCTTTGTTAGCCCTGCAAAGCCTATACACAATCCTGAAGTGAAGAGGTAGCCCTTAAGTGACTGACCAATATTTTGTCACCCTGTAGAATGGAGGTATAAGACAGAAATTATGTTGAATTATTGTAAAATTAAGACAATAATCTTTCTTATACTCTCAAGTGTGTGCACTGAGATACATTCTCTCTCCTTATGCCTGTGGTATCACCTTATTATTCCACCAAAATTCTACTTCAGGTTCACTTCCAATGTCACCAACTGCTTGACCACCACTATTATGAGTACCCTGATCAAGTATATTCAATGATCCAACATTGTCAATTTATTCCTAACTCCTTGGCATAAACTTTTATCACCACCTGGCCCTACTTACACATGCAGCCCATTTCATAATACTGTCTACTAAAACCTCAGTACCATTAAACCCTTCTGAACTCCCATAGGCTGTATTCTTTCTGACTTCCATGCATTTTTGTGTACTATTACTCTCCCTTTCTAGACTGTCCTTCCTTCTTTTCCACAACCAGATCATGTACGCCTGATAATCCTAATAAAATCCTCTCATCTATCAACACCCAGCACCAAAATTACCTTATTTGTGTAAGTTGTGCCATTACACCCAGGCTAAGCAGAGTTAGCCATTCCCTTTTTTATTTTATTATATTTTTTATTTTTTAAAGATTATTTATTTATTTTATTTGAGAGAGAGCATGCACACAGAGTGAGTGAGAACACGAGTTGGGGGGAAAGGCAGAGAGAGGGAGAGGGAGAAGCAGACTCACTGCTGAGCAGGCAGCCCAATGTGGGACTCTATCCCAGGACCCTGAGATCATGACCTGAGCAGAAGGTAGATGCTTAAACGACTGAGCCACCCAGGCACCCCTGCCATTCCCTTCTTTAGTGCCCCTGTAGCACTTTTTTTCATGCTTTGGTTCTAACACTCCTCATAAGAGTATTGTAATTATTTATATCCCTCTCTCTTAGAATTCTGAGCTTCGTAAGAGCAATGTCTTCATCAAGTGTGTTGTAGCGATTGCTAAGCTATTATCCCCCAGGGAATCACACCTCTCCATATCCATCATCTTGTGTGGTTCACCCACATTGACTCTAAGCTTGGCTATAGGATTTATTTGGGGCAATGCAACACTGGTAAACGTGATTCATGCAGAGGCTTTAAAGATGCTTAGAAAGTGAAGCTTGCCTTTCCTTTCAAAGACATCCAGGCTGTCCCCCACCATGCCATTAACATAACATAAAAAAAAAAAAAAGGACATCCAGGCTAGTGTGCTCGAAACATGGCTCAGCAAACAGCCAGCACCAACCACCAGACTCATGAGAGAGGCCCTTTGGTACTGGCCAGCTTCCACCTGACTTGCAAACTGACCATGAACCCATGAGCGATCCTAGCAGTGCCTTGAGGAGACAGATGGGCCATCCCAGCTGACCCTTTTCAAATTGCTAACACAGAGAATGCTTTTGTGCTAAGCCACTAAATTTGGAGGGGGGTTGTTATATAGCAAATCTTACATTTGACTAACTGCTCTAATAAGCAGTTAGAGCATCTTAATGGCCTAATGCGATGAAACTTATTTCTTGTTTAATCACATTGCAATGTCGATTGACAGGATCAGGAAGAATCTCCGTACTACACAGCCATACAGGAACCCAGGCTCCTGTGTTCTTGTGATTCCTCTCTCTCTATTCTAGGTCCTTTGAGTCCTCTTCATTTACATGGCAGATGGAAAGAGAGAGAGGTGAGAATCACACATGGGTTTTATTTATGGGGAAGGTCTAAAACAGGCACATGATACTTCCACTGGCATTCTGTTGGCATGAACATGGTAGAGGAGACTGGAAAATGCAGTCTAGCTGTGTGCCCCCAAAGAAGAGGAGAACACAAATACTGGTAAGGATGAATGGTTACTGCCATAGGCAGAAATGTTTTATTCTACTTTGTGTGTTCCTCAGCCTAACACAACACCTGGCTAATAATAAATACTTCATAAATACTTATGGAATGAAAGAATGAAATATTCGGTGATGCTGGAGTGCCTTATTTAGGATAAGATCTGAGAATTATGCATGAAGGAACATCTGTCTCATCCAGGCTCCTAAATCTTTGAAGCACTGATTTTATGATCGAGCACTCACTAATTTAAAAACCAAGCCAAGAAATAGATATTGATGTTGTACTGTAGCTGGGTTCCTAATACTGAGATGATGATATAATAGTATTTTCTTGTCCTGGAGCTTGAAAGGATATCAAATCTAAAAAAACACATTGAAAGTATATTTAAAGTTAAGTCTCTGATTCCCCAAGTCTGTGTGTGTGTGTGCGCGCGTGTGTGCATATAACATTAGTATACTATTCAATCAAGCTACCAGTAACTTAAGCACTTTTAATGAAATATGTTACAAGTAATACAGTTAGAAAATTCATGCAATCTAATTTTCACTACAGTGTATGATCCCTCATAAGTACAATGAATTGAAAAGCCAAAAGGTCTTTAGTTCTAGTCTTCATTCTGTTATTATGTCTTAAGTTCCTTTAGTTTCTTACTAGCTATAAATTCTAGAATTCTTTAAATCTTCCTTATAAAGTATATGTTGGAGGTGTCCTTCATTTCTCTCTACCCACAAGTGAAAACAAATATAGACCAAGCTTCTTTATTCAAACTCTACAGAATAGTCTCTTTCTTGTTTTATTTTACTTGATAAATGAGAATAGGAGTAAACAAACTGTAAGGTGTAATCTCTGAACACCAAGCATCCAGGTAAAGAAGATGACATGGGTTCCAGGCAGCATTTAACAGAGAGTCAGGGTTCAGCCATGGGGTAGAACATGAGGGGTAACTGGTAACCTTCCTTTTCTCCTTAATATCATCTTCGATGTTTGTTCATTATGATTGATTAATACATTTTAAGGCATGATCTTTCCAAGCATTCTATTTCGAAATACACGAAAGATGGTTTGAGTTAACTATTATTATGTTGGCCTGACAGAGCATTTTTAGATTATCAAGTCCACTAGTAAGAGCTTTAGAGAAAGGGATGGCAAACAGGAAAGTTTTAGTGAGGAAGAGTGGTGAATGTCTGCCCGCCAAGTCGGGGCCCTGAAGGGCCACCAGAGAGCAGAAGGAAGATGCTGGGCACCAGACAATGATGCCAGAAGCCCCATGCTCTTGGCTATGCCATCCCCCAGAGGAAATTAACAATAAGAACCACTGCAGCAAGTAGAAAGACCACACAGATCACAGGTAACCTAATTGGGCAAGTGGAAGGCAGAAAAGGGAAGCGATGCTCTTGGTTGTGAAGAAGGCACTGTGGAATAGAGACCAGAAAAGAAACAAAGAGTGGAACAAGGATGAGTGGGAGTGGCTAAACTCAGTCATTGATTCACGTGTTTATTAGTGCATATCCCAAACTTTTTTCTCCAATATTGCCCTTCAGCCGTTGTCAGGTATACTCTCTCAGGTTAATTTCAGCCCATACCTATGACATTAACTTGTCAGTTCAGTGGAAGGAAAGTAACCCAGGTAATTCAAAGAAAAGAATAATGTACAGCATGGATATGCAGTTTGTATAAAGTTTTTACCTTTGATGGGTTACTTTGATGCTGTTAGGGACAGTGATAACCCAGCCCTAGAAACATCTGATATTAGGAACTGTTTTGATAATACTGGTATCACCCTGAAATTAGAGCCCATCCCTCATTTCCTCCCTATTCCATTCCTTTTCAAAAGAACTCTACAGAACAGATTAATGGTACATTGTTCTTCTATAATTCTCTGGTTACTCTCAGAGAGTCAGGGTAAATTGGAAGAGAAGAAATGCAAACCAGCTTGAGGCAGCACTGCCCAATTTGATCAAAATGAAATGCAACCATCGTGGGTTCGAGTTTGGTGGTCCAAAACATTGGAATGTTTCAAAGACATCTAAAATGCAATGCCAGTGTTGTTTTATTTGGTTTGGGGTTTGCTATCCCTTTATGTTAAACAGGAGTTTGGAAAAATTGCACAAAAGACTCACTGTCTATTTTCATGGATGCCTACATACTAAGTAGCCAGTGTTACTGATAAAGGAAAACATCAAATAGATGTGGACAAAGTCTCCACTCACCTACCTCATGAGCTTAGAGGAGGCTGAGGACAAATCACGTCTGATCTTTATTTAGCACACTTCTTCACAGTAGCAATCCTGTCTGAGGAACTAGATTCTGACTCTTCGAACTGCACTTAAAACAGATACTCACCTGGATCCTCCTGCAGCAGCCCCACGAATACCTGTGTTGAGTTCTTTGTGCATCAGGGTGGCTTTCCTTGAGGCTGGGCCAAGGGATGAATTGAACACTATCCAGATCTCCTTAAGGAAGATACAGGTACTACCAGCTCTCTCTGAACCCTGGAAAAATACTACACTATAAACCAATTTTGGAGGAGGGGAGGTTAAGTTTAGAATACAGAACAGCAAATTATATACCTTTGTGATTCACCAAAACATATTCTTCCAATATACTCATTTAAAATGTTTTATTTTGTTTGTTTAGCCCAGATAGCAAAATGCAATCTTGTCAGTCAAGACTGACTTCAAACTGCCTGCGCCCGTTAGAAACGTTTCATTAATAACATGTGTTTACCATTGAGAGAAGTAGACTTCGTGTGCTAAGATTTTGTTTGTCAGTCATTCATTGGAACCCCACTGTTAATAGCATACAATGGTTTGTGGTTATGCCACAATTTAACCCAGGTTTAAAAATACAAACTAGAGCCCCGGTGGTCTAGCAGGAACAGGGAATGAGTGAAGGTATTGGCTCAACCTGCTTTGTGGGCTGGTGGCTTGGAATGCTTTACAAACTAATCAAATTTATTGACTATGATCCTGAGGAAAAAAAAATATCACGTGCCAGGGTGTGCATCCTGGTTTGCCTGCAGTTTGGTGAGGTTCTGAAAGTCTGAAGGGGGAAACAAGGCAACTATTTGGCATTCCTTTCCCCAAAGACAAATTAGAAACAGATATCACAGAATAGGAGATTCTTTTTTCAACAGTCTAATAAGAAAAAGAGATTTTCTTTTCGAGTTTTAATTCCACTGTATGTGGAGGATAAGTAAACAGAGTTAATATTGCACTAGGCTGAATGGGCAGCAAAAATTCTATTAATTCAGTAGTTTGAACAGCAAGTGTTCTAAATGCAACACATGAAAAAGAGTCGAGTTTGCCTGTAATATCAGTTTCCTTCGTAGGGCCGACTGAAAGTTAGCTAGGATTAAACACCACTAACTACAGATGCACTCAATGCAGATATATCATCAGAGAGATCTGTGTGCAAAATGTCCGTTTAGAGCACAATGAAACATAGCTGTCTCAGCTATGGATAGAAAATGTCTTCGTATTTAATAAACCACCTCAGTTCTATGAAAGTGAGCTGAACAATAAGTAGTTGCTCTAAGATGTTTATGAAATCTCATAGTCTTGGAAATAACACCATGATCCTAAACATTTGTGAAATCTTATATCATATGTGCTTAAAACCAATTTTCCAGTTGCTTACAGTGTATGCTTTAAAAAATATTTGTATTTCAAAATAAAACAAGATCACATTTAGAGAAAATGTAACCCATAAAAAAATTGCGTTAGCCTGTCCTTAAGTTATCTCTTTACACATTCCTACAGGAGAGATTTGATACTTTAAAATTTTTTAATGGTTTGAGGGTTTTTTTTTTCCTTTCTTTTCATCATTATTTTTTAAGGAAAAGAACATACCTAGAGAGAAAAGTTTACTATTAGAAGAGCCATCTTCCAAGTTGTGAGTACTTAGAAAATGAAGACTAAGAGACAACATCTGTTAAATGTGCACTTTACATTTTCAAAAGTTAAAGCTGACATTCACTTAGTCCACAAGTATAAATTGTGTGTGTGTCCTATGCGTGGCAATATGTCAAGGACAATGAAGGACATAAAGATGAATAAAACTGGATCTGCCTCTGAGGAGCTGGTGTTTTTGCAAAGTACACGAACACCCAGTGGTTCTTAAATCCTTCAGTATCTGAAAGAGTAGGGTTTTGATCTCATTTTTACAATTATATGATTATTGGAGGTATTTCCTGTGACACTTTTGTTTATTTTTACCAGGACTTTGTGTATAACAAAATTTTCCTGTAATTGGTTTGATGGAAATATAAAAAGGGCACAAATGGTATTTAGTGTAAATGGCCCTTTCTCCAGGGAATGGGGGTAGGCAGCACACATAGACAGTAAACCTGAGGCTTGCCAAGTGATCCTTGATATCCAGAATGAAGGAAACAATTCTAGAAACTATGTCCTCTGCTTAAACTCTGACCAGACCGTAATACGGTCGGCTTTAATTCTAAATTCTAGCTGGCCCACTATAAAACAGCATTTTGAGGTTGTAAAATGTTTAATAATATGACAAGAATTTATTTTGTCTTATGAGGAAAATAATCATTTCACCAAATCGCTTAACAGCCAGGATTTTTTTTTTAAATATGCCTTATTTACAAGATTTCACATAGTAAATTCCATTTTTCCAGGGAATATGTCCATTAATTTATGTTATTGAATAGAGAGCTATAATTTGCCTTGTTTATTTGTTTTTTCCAACATGAATCTTATGTTGGATTTGAACCAATTTTAGACATTAAAATAATGCTATAATACTATTTAATGTACTGATTTTCCTTAACTAAAAATATCACTGATTACAGAATCTTCCAACTCAGGTCCTAAGAAGAGTCTTAGAGGTAAATTTTAGACTTAAAATGGTACCTTTCCCTGCCATCCTCACTGTGCTGTCAAAAATTGAAATTGATTTTCTCATTTATTATTTTCCAAAGACTGACACTTTCCTGAAGGAGTTGTGGCTAGTATCAAGTTGACAGTGAAAACTATACAGTACCCTTACTGTTAACAATCATCTTTGCTAAGATTTTCACTGTTTAAGTCTTCAGATTGGAATCCTTGGATAGTAGTATGATTTCAAAATTTTCCCCTTTATTCTCATGACCCCTAGGAATAGCTACTGCTTTTCCAACATAATGATTGAAAAGAGCAAGTTGCAAAAAGATACCAAGTGACTTTCGGGAGTTTGATACACAGCCTAATAGTGCTGTGAATCCTAACCCCAATTCTATGTATGGAATCAAACTGCCTCTTTTCCAGGCTTAGTATAGTTTCATTCTTGCTTTATAGTTTTGTCTAATTAAAATTAAGAACTTCTGTTCATCAAAAGATAACATTAAGAGACTAAGAAGGCAACTCACAGAGTGGATAAAGATACTTACAATATATCTATCACAAAGGACTATTATTTGGAGCATATAAAGAACTCCTACAAATCAATGAGAAAAATGCAGACAACTTAATAGAGAAACAGGCTAAAAGACTTAAAGAGGTACTTCATAAAAGAGGATATCCAAATGGCCAATAAATATATGGAAAAATCCTCAAGTTCATTAGTTGTCAAGAAAACGGTGATTCAACCACAATATAATGCCATTAAACACCCACCAGACTGGCTAAAACAAAAAGGTAAAAAATTCCAAGTATTGGCAAAGATATGAAGCAATTTGAATCTTTATCCACTGCTGGTAGTAGTGAGAAGTGGTATACCTACTTTGAAAAACTGTTTTGTGGTATTGGTTAATTCTTTTAGGAATATATATATTTTCAACAAAATATATATATATATATATATATTCAACAAAAATACATACTTGGATTTACCAAAAGATTTAACTGGAATGTTCATAGCAGCACTATTCATGATATCTCCAAACCAAACTGTATACTATCCAGATGTCTATCAGCAGTAGAGTGTACAAATAAATTGTGGCATCTTTACTCAATGGAATTTTATACAGCAGTGAGAATGAATGGTCTGCAAGTATATGCAACAATGGGGTAAATCTTGCAAAAAAGTATTCAGCGAAAGAAGTCAGACAAAAAAAGAGTACCTACTGTATGATTCCATTTGTATAGATTACAGAAAGGCAAAACTAAGCTATGCTATTAGAAGTCAGGATAGTGGTTAATTTTATGACTGGAAAGGAACGTCTGAGAGGTTCCACAGTGTTGGTTCTGTTGGCTTGTTTTTTATCTAGGTTCTAATTTCAGAAGTCTTTTCAGTTTGTGAAAAATTCATCAAGAATACACTTAAGATAAATACACATTTCAATATATGTATTTTATATCAATGAGAAGTTTTAAAAATAGCTTTGTCTCTTCAGTTTACATTGCTTAGGAAAAGAGTTGTGATATATCTTCTGTAGTAATCAAAGTAATAATCATGAAAGATGAGCCTACTAGCTGACAAAATTAAACATATGGACTCCCAGTTCATTTCCTTTTTAAACATCTTCCTTCCTTCCTTCCTTCCTTCCTTCCTTCCTTCCTTCCTTCCTTCCTTCCTTCCTTCCTTCCTTCCTTTTATTTATTTACCTAGTAAAAGAACTACATTAAACAAATTTTGTCTAATTCTGGGAAGGAATATTGTGCCAACTTACCCACCTGGATTAGTACAATATTAAGTCATTCATAGACTAGCTGCCCTTTCAAACCAGGGAGGAAGTGAAGGTTAATGCTTGCGGTGAGGTATATGACAAAGAAGAAACAGAGCTGGTATGAATATTTTCTGCCTGTCTCTACAACTTTATAAGGAGACAAGGAGAACATCCCTGTCCCATAAAAAAGCCCTTAATACATTAACACAGGGAATCTACCAAATTAATGCTTTCTTTCTCAATGGACCTACTTAATCTGCACGAAGATGAGTAATAATTTGTTTTACTAAAAGGCAAGCCATGAATATTAGAAAATTAATAGACTTCTTTTCAAGGTTTATAAACAGAAGTAGCAGCAAAACAAATTAGGTAGAGCACCTACTACACTATCTTTGTTTAACTGACAACTGGGGTCCTGGGGGTATCCCAAACAGCTGAGTCCAGTGACCTCAACCACATTTCAGCGAAAGGCATTCATACATCCTTAATCCAGGAAAGTGCAAGACATAACATCAAGACAAGAGTCGGTTTGGCCTGATTAGAGAATTCCAACTACCTATAAAATCTTTATCCACAAATTCTTCTCATTTAACTCTTTTCTGGATAAACAGGGACCTGTCTGTATATATATATATATATATATAAAAGCAAAAGAGTTGTATTGATTGCTTTTATGAGATTACATTGAAAATTATAAAAATACGAAGTATCTCTGACATTTCCTCTAGTCCAAAATATCTGCAAAACTATTTCAAAATTTCCACCAAATCCTTGTCACCTAAAATTTTACCGAGCTATTTCTAAATATAGGTAACAGATATTTAAGCAAACCCTAAATTTGCAGTGACTTAATCTAATGGAAGTTTATTTGCAATTATTTGAATTGTCGGTGTTACCCCTGAGGATAGCAAGTGATTTTTCTCCGCATGGTGAGTCAGAGACCCAGGCTCCTTCCATATTTTGGGTCTACCACACCTGGGATCTTATTACCATCATCTGCACTGAATTGGAGGAAAGGAAAAAATGTAGAAAGCATACTTGCTACTTAAAAAGCGAACTCTGAAACAACTTCCTTTCTTACTCCATCATTGAAAACTAATTGTGTGGCTGCCTCAAGATGCAAGGAGAAGGTTTGGGAAATTGTAGCCTTGCTGAGCAGTACCTCTGAGCCATATGCCTCAGTGTGGAAGGAGAAATGTGGATTCTGCTCAACATGCGGCCATCTGTGGCTAGACAATTGAAGACAATTTTCTTCACCTCCATTGGTAGTAAACTTTACAACTAAACAAGGTGATGAGTAAATTGAGGCTTGACATTTCAGTTTAATAATGGAAGGGGAAGTGGACTAGGGAAGGGTAGGAGTTAGAATTGGAGATTTGAGGCTGATCATGACTTTTTCCCTCTGCTTATGAAATATTCATAGCAACACACTCATTGATTCATTGACCAAACCAGTACATATAGAACACCTCTTAAATTTTAGACTTAGGCTCTATAGATATAGCAATGAACAAAACAAATTGCCTGACTCCATAAGGCATACATACATTTTAGTGTAAGAATCAAAAAATAAGCAAATAAACATACATAATATCACATAGAGACGAGTGCTGTGAAGAAAAGGAGTGAGGGAAAGGTGATTGCAAATAACAGAAGTCATATACTCAATGGTGAGGTCAAGGAAGATCTCTCTAGGGAGGTGACAGTTGAGTGGAGAATAGAATGAAGTGTAGGAGTGACTCATTAGGATACCTGGGAGAAAAGTAAAGTCCTCAGGCAAAAGCAAGCCTTACCTTTCCAAAGAAGGGCAGAGTAGCTGATTCCATCTTGGCCCTGCTAGACTGGCCAATTCATGCAATTGATACAGGGCTGCTGAGGAAAGAAGCATTGGGGAATGGAAAGAGATAGGACTTTCCAGAAAAGTCATGGAAAAAGACATGATTCAAAACTGAAGTCTGCCACTCACAGCTGGTATTAGTTTTAGGAAATCATTAACATATTTGACCTCTGATTTTCTCATTTGCAAAATGAGGAGACCTCTTTCTTTGAATGGTTATGAGGTTTACATGTGGTAATATACATAAGTCACTACTGTTACATAGTACATTGCAAACATTCAATAAATATTAATTGCTCCTCCTTTATACCTAGTCCTGGGGATGGTAAATGGGAAATGATCTCTTTCCTTTTTCCATTCCTCCTCAAACTGTGCAACTTTCATGCCTTGTCTATCTCATGAGTTCTGACATCTTTTTCTGATCTCAGAGAACTGGCTTTGCTTCACAACGATGATGATGAAGAGGAGAGAGTGACCAGTCATTCTAAAAGGAGATGGACATTGATCGAGTCATCCCTCGATCCCTCGAGTGGTCCCTTCCTTAATCATTTATGCCATGTTTATACATTCAAGGATTTGGTTGGGAGAAGCCAGAAGTTCATGGCTATGCAGCACAGTTTGAAGGTCAAAGTTCTAAGTAGGCTTCTTCCCTATTTTATTCTGTCTGTGCTCATTATTCATTCATTTAGTTTAAGCTCTGGGGCAAGTTGTTGTCTTTTGGAAAACTGTTGAGGAAAGATGAGATCAGTTGTTTTGTTGGGTTTTTTTCTTCTCAGACTCACCTTTATGGATTCTCCATCTGCCTTGTGACTTGACCATGGCCAAGACATTTCTGCATTCCTTGGTATACCAATTTGGTTTGGTTTAGCACAAATACATATTTAAAAGCCCTACTGAACTTCCATTGGAACAGGTCTGTATTAGCCCACAAACTAATTCTGAATTACTTTGTGTGCATTGCTTTACATGTCATTTTAAGAGTACAGTCCTCATTCTTTCAGAATGTATTTATCACCACAGTGTATACATGTACTTCTGAATTTGTCACTTGACAGTAATATCCTCAAAGCATGCCTCCCTCTCTAGTAAGTCCTTGGCTCCCTGGGAAAAAACTCAATGATTCCCATCTTCAGAGAAGCACCTAGTCACTCTCAGGAGTGCAAAACACCACAGGTTATTAAATACTTACTTACATGCACTTGTATTCACCTACACCCAAGAGTCCTGGTTGTAATTCCCTTTTCAGAGAGGTGGTGGCTTTATCACATGAGTATCACTTTGAGAACTATTTACAGAGCTCTTTTGACTAGAGTTTATGGTCACTCATTTATTTTGCCTGCTTGGAGTCAAATCAGGTCTTCCTTTTTCCTTGGTCCTACCTGTCCTATCTCCAGGTAATTTCATTTTTTAAAACACTCACCCATTGAAACACCAAATTGCAATCTCAGGACCTCAGTGAGACAAACAGAATATCCAAGAGTGTCATTGTAATTTGGATTTTGAAAATTTGAAAGAGTGCTAGAACATCTCTGGCCTCTGTAATAGCAAGAGCTCATTCTCATAAAAAAAAGTGAAGCTGTTTCCTAGACAACAGGTTATGCTCTCATAGCCTGGAAAACCCTGCCCAGCTGCCTTCCTCTCTCTCGCCCTGACAGCTCCCTTCAAGTTTTGCTGCTTCTCTCAGCATCTTGCTTCAAGTAAATCCTGCAAAGATGCTTTCAGGAACATCTGCACTCTCTCATGCGGGAACACAAGCAGAGAGGATATCCTGCAGAAGGAAATACCAGTAAACATTAAAACACCAGGAAAGACATTTGTTGGGGTATCTGCAGACACTTCTCAGGACTAAATAAGTCCCTAAATATGCCCTACTTCATGTAGCTGGCTATTGAAACTCTGTAAATGCTGCAGAAAACTTCTGTATTGCTTTTTATATCTCCAAATGCCAACCTCTGATGTGTTGGGGCAGGGCCTAGATTTCATGGTGCAAATAAAAAATAAACACTTGCACCAACTTTTCTTTCCAAAAACACCTTTAGATTCCTCATGAATCTTGGACTGTAGTACAGTTGACTAAGAAAGCACTGTGCTTTGTACTTACAAGGTGTTTAATAAATATCTGCTAAAATCAATGAATTTTAGAAATAGAAGTTTCCTTAGAGACTGTCTAGCCTAGGCACATAGTACCTTTGATAAAGTGGGCCACCCAAATCTTAATAGTCAGCAACCACGAAGCCTAGTTATTACATTTGAATTTCAACAAAATACTCCAGGAAATATATGGAGCTGTTCAAAAAGAACTCAAAGTATAATCTCTTGCTCTTAAGCTTAACTAATTGAACTAAAATTAGAATACTTCAGTATATTTTTTGGTAAATGACTTGAGTTTTACTGGAACATCTTTGAATCAATGTAAAAAATAATATTAAAAGCTCAATATATTTTCTGAGTTTTTGGCATTTGTAAAGAATATAATGAATGAAATACGTGCTAATTATAAAAACTGTGTGAAATATCAAAGACTATAAAGAGGGCAATAAAAGTAGTCCTGCAGCAGAGACATAAATTGTTAATATTCCCGTATCTTCACATTGTCTTCTTTCTCGGAATTTTTTTAAATAATTGAGGTCTCTTTATATTCTTTATTTTGCTTAGTTAATATTTTAGCATCAGTACTGTCCTACTGTGAGAGTCAGTCTCCAGTGTCCCTCAGTGATCTCTACCTACTGGTATTCACATTTTTGTGTAGCCGCCTCTCATATTGTACTAAGATTGGTCTGTGTGATCAATAGCATATGACAGAAGTGACAGATTAGGTTATATATGATTTCAGCTTTCATATTGATTGTGATCAAGTGTTCTTTCCCTCTCTTGCTCTTTCTCTCCAACCCCCTGCAACCGCCCCCCCCCCCCCCCCGCAGGGAAGCTGCTGCCATATTGTGAGCACTTTTATGACAGAGCCCACTGAAGCCTCTAGCCAACAGCCAAAAAGCCTCAAATATGTGCATGAGCTTGGAAATGGCTTCTCCAGCTCCAGTCAAGCCTTAAGAAGACTACAGGCTTGGCCAAGAGCCCAACTTAAATCTTGAGCCAGAACCACCAGATAAGCCACTCCTGGATTCCTAGTCCTGAGAAACTGGATGGGATAATACATGTTTGTTGTTTTAAGATAATAATATGTTTTGATGTAATTGTTGTATAGCAAGAGAAAACTAATTTTTAGTGGTTGCCTAAGATTCTGTCTTACAGATTTATCATGATTTATTTTACAACCCTATTATTGGATTTTTAGGTTGATCTCGATTTTTTTGCACCTTTATGATTGCAGTATGTATCTTTTCACACATTATCTATATCTGTGATTAGTTTCTTAGAACAGACTCTTAGGGGTAAAATTATTAAATAAAAATATTAATACTTTCAAGGCTTTTGATATTTATATATTGCTCTCCAAATTTATTGTACTAGTGAATAGCCCCATCAATTTAAATTTTGACTCACAAAAGGCAGGTCTGTGACATGAATGAACTGTATCTGTTACAGCACGAAATGTTCTTGATGTACATTGCTCTCTACTTGATTGCCTTTTATTTTAAGTGCTATTCCGGAGAATTAGATCTTAATATCCATTTGCTTATTGGTTATATCTGATGATTCAACTACCCAATGCAAACACATTAGCTTTTCCTCCCTCCTTGTTCTCTTCCTCTTTCTTTTTTTTTTTTTTCCCTCATTCCAGGGAATAGCTCCCCCACCCTCACAGTCTGCCAATCCAGAAACCCAAGAGTCATCTTAGGACTCTTCCCTCTCACCCCTCCCATGCACTCTACCCCTTATCCTTAAGGGGTACATTCCTTTCCCCTTTCCAGCCCCACTGCTACTGCCTTAGTGCAAATCTTGTTCAATCTCCCAGATTGTCTCCTTGTCTTGATTTTTAATCTTCTCTTACCCATGGCTCTCTGTTGCCATAATGGATTTGTTACTCTTGGAAACACTAATGATAATTTGATTTTATTCAGCTGTAATCACTTACTTATATCTTCTACTTCTATGACCGTATTGCTATGCACTGTAATGCTAATATTTTTTGAACAAAGACTATAACTGTTTTCATGAGAAAACAAACAAACACGTGGACAAATTATACCCACCCATGGTGGCAAATCATGGCTCTCAGTGACCATGTCAATGAACCATCCAAGAGGATTTGGGTATTGCAGATGCAAATCTTGGCAGTGTCAGGAGAAAAACCTGCCCCAAGGTAAAATCATTCCTTCTTCTACCCCTCTAAGAACATTCACTCTAGTTGGGATTCTGTTTGGCCTTCCCTTAGGAAATCCCCTCACCCCTCCAGGTGGATTTCCCAACAGACTTGGCACAGGCTGCAGGACTAGAGGCAAACTCAGGCAGCTCCAGAGTAAAATGTAGACAATGAGGAAAGAAAACAGAGTGAAGATGATGCATCATTTGCCCCATGTCTTTCAACAGTTACCTACTTTGGAGCATTTTGGTATTCAGAGGAAAAAAGATGGTAGTTGTTCCAAATAATAAAGTTAATTCTTTGCTAATTATTATAAAATTTTTCTTGAGAAAAAAATGGATGCCCTCTTAAATTTGTCTTTGGATTATCTGGTAAAATTCCCATATCACTTCTGGGCCATCAATTTTGTCAGCTGAAGTAACCAAAAAGAACTAAATGTAGATCAAGTGCAAGTTTGAATGTATTTTATAGATATTTACAGGTATATAGCATTTTTAATGTAGTTCCTCTAGCTGACCAGTATATAAGAAAATTAAATATATTTTTAAATGATGCCTTATTTTAGCCAAAGCTAAAAATAAACAGTATGTTTTAAGTTCTCTGGGCACAAACATGATTTCCACAGTTCAAGGGATGCATCTCCTAAGTTGAGGCTGTTTCTACTTAGTCTAATGTCACTATTATTTGAAGAGACATTGAAAGAACATATTAGAATATGATTCTCATTTTGTTTGGTTCTTGTTATCTAAGCAGTCATTTTTCACTCTCAGTTAAAATTAGCACAGAACATTCTTCAGGACAGCCCCTGCATTCCTAACATATTTCCACAAAGGGCCCTTGGTTGGAGGCCCCTATCCTCATGATGGGAAGATTTTTGTGAGTATTTTATTAATAATATTATTCATAGTCATAGCTATTTATTATTTGCTGGACATGGTGGTAAAATTTTTACATACACTTTCTCATTTAATCTGCAAGCCAGTGCTGCAATATATCATTATTATCTCCATCTTCTAGAGGAAGAAACTGAAGCTTGTAGTTTGAGCCAGTTGACCAAAGTCACAAAGTAAGGGGCAGGAACAGGCTAGTTTAACACCAAAGCAAGTTCTCTCAGCCTGGATGCTGTTTTTGTGACTCATTGCCTAGTAATTCCATATCAGATTAACTTATGACCTTGATTTTTCTAAGATATCTTCTGAGACTTTGAACAAGTCACTGTACATTAGGACCTTGATTTATGAAGAAACATCCCCACAGAGAATTAACCTGGATTTAACGAATTCCAATCGCTTCCTGCTCAGAGGAGAGAAGCCTGTATACAGTCTGTGCTCTAGTGACTTACGCCCTCAGTTTCTATATCTAATGTCTCTTCAGGGGTACACAATAATATTTCTCCAAGGGCACTAAATTCTCCGGGTCTAACCCTCAAGTGGCATCAGCTTTTGCCAGGATGGACTTATGACTTAGTCTGCACAATTTGAATTTTTCCTATACACGTGGGAACTTCCCGAATAGCCTCCTGCTCCTCAAAAGTATACTTTCCGCCTTTTCCAGGCCTATTTAGTGATATGTATTTACTTGTAGGTATCAAATGGATGTTTCTTTCCAAATAAACTGCATTTTAAAATGGTTTTCCATTCTTTAAAGTAATTAGGAGCACAGGACACATTCAGCCATCCACAGGGTAGGTTGTCCCGCTGTTCCTGTTTTCCTTCTTCTCTTTCTTTTGCCCTCCCCACCCCCACCTTATGCATTTTCTTACTTACCTTTGGAGCATTTTGGTGTTCAGAAGGAAGATGGTAGTTATTCCAAATAATAGAGTTAGTTCTTTGTGACATAATTTATGATTTTTATTGGGCAGAAATGTAGACTCTCTAAAATTTGGTTTTGGATTATCTGTTAGAATTCCGATGTCAGCTCCAGGCCATATATTTATTGCCTGAAGTTGTCCAAAACAACAAAGGGCCTGTCAAATTCAGCTTAAAAATAACATTAATAATGATTGATATTTGATTAGCATTTTGTAGGTTACAAAGCTCTTCTGCAAATATTAAGTTATTTAACCTGACAACTTTCTGTGGGAGGAAACAAATTTTTATTAAACATTTACTACAAGCTAGACATTATGTTAGTGCTTTACATTTAGATTCTCCTTGTCTTCAAAACAGTCTTCCAAGATATGTATTATTTCCAGTTTACAGAAGATAAATTGGTATTGAAAGAAGTCAAATAACTTGTCTAGTATCACAGAGCTTTAGGATTCAAGCTGAGAGTACTGAGACCCAAAATCCAGTTCCTGGCCCTATGCTGTTTCCAACATCCCAGCCTACTAAGGTGGTTCCCAGTGTCATCCCAAAGAACACAGTGGAAGCCATGAGAGCCTGAGCATCTACCATATATCTCATTCTATAGCAACAATTTTCATCTAGGAGAATGAGTAGAGAGGCTCACGCATTTTTATCTGCATCACCATTATATCTCTAAATTCCCTTCTTTAAAGTTTCTTTCCTAAACTTCCTAATTATAGAGAAGTGAATAAATTCCTTTCTGGTTTTCTTCCAGATGTCCATGGGAAGGTAAAGAGTTGATATGGGAATGAGGCCTCTTGTCTCCAGATAAATGACGAGTTCATTCCACTCCGAAATGTTTCTCAAGCCCATGAGTAATTCAATTATACCAAGTTCTTATGTGTATCACTGTTCACAATACATGTCGGATAACTATACCAGGTTTGTATTTTGACAGGGTCAGACTTACCCAAAAGAGAATTTAGCTCTTCCAGATGGCCAAAATGGTAACTCACATTCTTTGCTACCTGCTGGAATAGCACCAAAATAGTGACATGAACTACCCCTAGGACACTGCTAATGACCTGGGATAACAGAAATGTGCTGGTTCTCTTTAAAAGAGGAAAGTTCCACTTTGCAGATTTAGACAAAGGAGAATGACTAGGTGAGTGAGGTATCACAGAAGAGAAAACAGTACCTGGCTGGGCTAAATTTCAAAATCTCTCAAAAAAGAAGTTTTCTCTCTTAATACCTGCTAAGACAAATTTTATAAACAATACGTAACTGATTCTACTTTTGTGCCAAATGATAACTTCACACATACACACACACACACACACACACACGGATGTATGTATAATCATGTGATTGTATATATGTGCTTTATTATTAAATAAAATTACCTTTATCATAATAAGAAAAAATAGTCCCATAAATCTGAAGCATAATAAGAATAAAGTAAAATTAATGACTGTTTGAGATATGGGTCTGAATCGCTTTATAAATACAAATGCAAACCTAGGTGTCTAGTAGACTTTAGAATACATAGTCTGTGAAATTCCATAAAGTGGCCAGCTTTCAGATATAAGATCTGCAATATTAGAATTCCCATATAAATATTTCCTTTAAGTTAACAGCTATTTCTTGTTAATGGTTTTTAGGACATCATTAACTATTATCCATAGTTTTGCATTTAACTAAACTTTTCACTCGAATCCTATGACAGGTTCCCAAAAACATGTTTTCCAATGTGTCTCTGAAGATACAACAGAAAATGTGACTTTTATTTACAGCTTAATAAATAATGCAATAATGTGAAGTGTTTAAGTACAGCGATGTGCTACTTTAAACAAAATGGTAAAAATATATAACTGACTGTGTCTAGTTATTTTCACTTCTTTTAAGGTTTAGATTTCCCTTGCCTGCCTGTCTAATTTAACTTAAAAAAAAAAAAAACTTATGGAAAGTGGGAACCTTGGATACTTCAAAGTTAACCAAGATCAAAGGCAAATGAAGTCCACTGAATAAGGAACAAGCCTGAATGCAAAATGTATCACGTTGGTACTGTCTTGAATTCTCAGTTTATGGTTGTACCAAAGCCTTAACCTTGAATTTGTCAGGTATCTGAGCACTGGGAGTTCTTAGAGAAAAGAATGGTTTGCTTAGTTTCTCTGGGAGGCTGATTCAAACATAGACTCATCAACATGACCAGGTAACTATCTTATCTATTGGTAACTGAAACACTGAAAATGTGAGAGGCTTCTCACCTACTGCATTTCTGTCCACTGTTTGTAACTCCTGACAAACATACACCTTCCACACACTGCATCTGGTTTAATTACAGAAACCTCATTTTCAAATATGAATTACCAGAGCATGCTAAGAATATTGAAATGAGTTGTTGTATCTTCGGCAGCTTGATGCCCCCTTTGGAATGAGACCGTTTCTTTGAATGTTTGCAAAATTCCAATCTAACTTTTAAATCTTCCCCGGTTTTCCACAATTTTAGGGTCTGGGGATTTGGGCTTATGCTGAATTCAAAAAATGCAGAATTATTAACATGCGAAAAGGTAGTGTGGTCTGTAATTCAAAAGATGCAATGGGTGTTCTTGAATGTTCTGCTTCATTGAAGCCCTCATACACCACACATGTTACCAGTAAAGGTACAACGTTTTTTCCTTGAAATGGTCCATGCTGTTTCATTTGAAACGATGTGTGCTGCTGCTGGCATTCTGTGGTTCTGTCTCAACAACATTGCTCAGAACTCACATTCAGCAGGTATCAGCCAATAGGCCATTTAGTATCAGAGGAGGAAATAAATCACATTCTAACAGAAACACCCATCTGTTTTGAATAGTCCCATAGATAGATCACTCTCTGTTTCAGGGAATATTTAATGTTAGAAAAAACTAGTCCAAACAGTTTACTCTCCTTAAGACTAAGCAGCAAGAGGTCTTCCAGTAAATGCTTCAAAAACTGCATAACAGGAGAGGCCAGAAACATCCCTCTGTGACTCAAAATAAAAATGGAAAAGGAAAAAAAAATTACTAATAATCTTTATGACTTTGGTGACCTCTAGTGATCAAAACAGAGAACAAGGGTTTTTTTTTTCTTTCTTCTAGAAAAGAGGGATCTTCCAAAATCAGAAATTATATATTTGTTTTGTAGTTTTTCTAGCCATTCTTTAAGTAAATTAACTGTAACTAATTTGTCTTATTAGTAAACAGCAGTGTATTCTCATAGTAGAATTCTCATAGTACAATAAGCAAAAGGGGGGAAATCCCATTATTTAAGAGCATATTCTTTTCAGTCCCGTTTCTATGCATTTACATACAGGTTCCCAGCAACATACAAAGGAAGTAATTCTCCACAAAGGATCATACAGGACATTTATTTTGCAACTTATATTTTTAACAGTATATTGTGAATATCTTTCCATGCCATTAAATATCCTCCTATGACTATTTTTACTGCCCATTTAATATTTCATAATTATTTATTTAAACATGTCTCTAATATTGGCTATTTAGGTTGTTTTCCGTTTTTTTCCCCTACTATCCTTAAAGTTAATTCTTTGAACTCTACCAGCATTATAGCATCAAAATAAAGTCTAAGAAATGACATTTCTGATTCAAAAAATATGCAACACGGCATGGCTTTCAATACATATTGTCAAATTGCCAGGTAATTCTAAGAAACGGTCCCCTAGACACAAGTGATGTGTCATCCACAGGGAACATGTGGTAAACTGGGAACTCTCTGGCGGTCTACGTGCAGAGCTACCACACAAGATTCCTTGAAGGGCTTGTGGCTGAAGAGGGAACCAAGAGTAACCCAAAATGCTGTATGTGAGCTGCATAATAGCTCTTGTTCATTAATGCAAGCTTATGTCACTTGAGAAAAGGAATATGCCTAGAGTTTTCAGGTTCTGAGGTATTCTGTTTTGTAAATACATACAGACCTATGGTTCCCATGGCAGCGAAAACCCCTAATCTCATGTAAGGTGTTTACATACTAGCTATCAACTAAAGGCTATATATGGAAAGCTGTTGCTAAAGGCTTAATTTTTTTGAATGGTTTTTGCATTCACAGGGTAGATACACAGTTCTCCTTTTTTTTTCGCCCTCTTTGTACGATATATAATGCCCAGGTAAAGTTTGCAATATGAGGGAAAGCAGGGAGAAGAGAAATTCTGGACATCTGTTTTCGCAATTATCCAAGTAAGGGTAGCACATTCTGCAATACCTTCTGAATGTATAAATTGAATTTCCTGGCTATACTGCTTTATGAGTTTACACTGTCAAAGAGATGTACTGTATCCAGCAACCACTCTACACACGCCCTCTCCCTCCCAGGAGGATGTATTAGAATCTCGCAGGACTGTGCCATTTTTAAAAACCACATTCGTATACTCTTTGTTTCTCGAGGCCAATTACAGAAAGTGAAAATCAATAAAATCTCCTGGGTTGATTAACACTGAGGAAGGATGGGAGGGATGAGTGGCATGACCTAAAAAGATTGATAGACACTGCCTCGGAACAACACGTATAAACTGGTCTTTGCGGTAGAAGCATCATCTGGTTTAGCTGAAGGACGTGTAACAAGGTCTAACCAACTTACCCTGCTTTCAAGCCATGCTCTCAAGGCGCCACTGACCTCCCAACAGCTACAACTAGCCATGCCGGCTTTCTCCCAAGATTGAATAACAAAAGCAGAAACACCACCTCCACACACGTTGGGGCCTCCTGGGCTGTCTCCTCAGTCCTCAGCCTTCTCCCCACATGAAGATACAGATGCCACAAAGATGCTGATGCTTTGATTAGAAGACCCCGGCTGGATCTGAACATCCTGGCCCCCAGGTGTGGCATCGCCTCAGATCCCGCATTTCTATGTGTGCCTTCCACTGTAAATCATTGCTGGCAAGTAATGGAAGCCAAAACTTAATTTAAAAAAAAACAAACCCATAAATAAAAAGTGTAGCTCAGGGGATCCAGGAGAAATGTATTAAGGGACAGTTTCTCCTGGCCTGGTTAGGAAGAACCAGCTCAAGCATTGTTCTTTGTTTGAGTCCCTCTACTCAAAATACCATGCGGAATATACATAGTTACCTCCTCGACCCCGCTCACCCAAGGCAAATACTCTAGAGAGAGCCAAAGTAATTGTTCTTTACTGAATGGTACATGTCATCAAAGTGAGACATTTATTTTGTACTTTAACGTTCTCCCCAGGTGAGCAATGATGTCAACTAGGTGTCTCATTGACAGTCTTGTGCCTTTTTAAGGAATAACTTTTAAGTTATTTCCAGGTCCTAATTTTTTATTAGCTATGGCATTTTGCAGAATCATTATCATCTATAAAATTTAAACAGGGAAATCCCTAAATCGCTATGGAAGCTACTGCAGGACCCCGTTACTGTGACCTTGTTTTCTTTCTTATGACATCGTATTTTCTTGCATATTCTTTTAAACTATATTGAGCATCAGTCACAATGTTTGTATTGAAGGTATTAGAAACATTACCATATGACTCATTTATTAAATCCTACCAGCTAATAGAACGTGAGTCAAGTAACATAGTAATTAACTGTGTGTTTGAAAATGACTTCTTCTATCATTTCTTGTTCCAAGAGCTTTTGTCCTATGAAGATAGACATCAAAATTTTCCAGTAATTTCTTCTCCTTCCCTCCTATGTCCAGGAGCTGAGCAGAATGTCTGAATAAAAAGGAAGCCGGCCTTCTGTACTGTCACATTCTATGAGGGTAAAAAACAGCCCTGGCTCTTTGGCTGAACCACATAAATGAGAAACAGATTTGTGCAATGTGAGTTCGCTCCAAGCCACAGAAGGCCAACACCATCCTTTGACATATTTTTAAGGCTAAAGGGTAACTGAATCCCTTCTACACTAGACAGATAGTAAAAAAAAAAAAAAAAAAAAAAGGAAGAAAGAAAGAAAAAGAAAAAAGAAAAAAATCAGCAGGGTTTGTGTGGAAGAGACAGTGCAGGCTCACATCTCACTTACAGGAGTAAGGGGCATGTATGGATTGTGCTCCACATCCCACGTGATTAGCCATGCATACAAGGGCCCTCCAGGCATCGGAAGCCAGGTGATCTGCAGTGACTTGAGGGAGCTCGGTCACCGCAACCTTCGCTCCCGTTGTGGGAGCTACCGCCCTTGGTCCCTGGCCAGTTCAGCTCAGCCTCAGCTTTGCGACATTCTGGTAATGATTCCTTAATGAGGCACGTCAACACTTGTCCTCATTAAGATTCTCTCGGTTACAGGTATTCCAAGTCCACTTCAAAATAGCTTCCTAGAATGGGCAAATTTATCGCAAGGACCCTGGGCTACCTCACAGGCTCCAGGCATCAGAGAGGGTGGGAGGACCGGCTGTTCGGTGGAACTCGGGATGTTTTTGTTGACGTTCACCTGAGCACGCCATCATTAATAGAGCTTAACCTCTAACTTCCACTCTTCTGTGTTTCTCAATAAAATATTCTCCAGGGGCGCCTGGGTGGCTCAGTCGTTGAGCGGCTGCCTTCGGCTCACGTCATGATCGCGGGGTCCTGGGATCGAGCCCCGCATCGGGCTCCCTGCTCGGCGGGAAGCCTGCTTCTCCCTCTGCCACTCCCCCTGCTGGTGTTCCCTCTCTCGCTGTGTCTCTCTCTGACAAATAAATAAATAAAATCTTAAAAAAAAAAAAAAAAAAGAGGGCGCCTGGGTGGCTCAGTTGGTTAGGTGACTGCCTTCGGCTCAGATCATGATCCTGGAGTCCCTGGATCGAGTCCCGCTTCGGGCTCCCTGCTCGGCGGGAAGCCTGCTTCTCCCTCTCCCGCTCGCCCGGCTTGTGTCCCCTCTCTTGCTGTGTCTCTCTCTGTCAAATAAATAAAATCTTTAAAAAAAAAAAAATTCTCCAGAGGGGACTCGGATGGTCAGATCAGGTGTCCATGTGTGAGCTAATCAGCTATGGTCAAAATTAATTGTCACATAATAAAATATATGTCATCTGTGGGCCCACCTCTGAAGGGCAGAAAGGTATCCCGAGAAAAGGGGTGAATTCTGGGCAAAAAAAAAAAAAAGTCCTTTATAAGGTTTCAGCTGGATGTTACAGAAAACTGGAACTTATTTGAGAGAGCACGGCATGGGCCACCTCCGTGTCTCCAGTTCCCGGGGGGAAGGCTTAGCGACATTCTGGGACCTGTCCACTCAGCCTAAAGACAGTACAAACTTCCCCTGTCTCCTGTCCGGTATTAGCTCCCTTCTCTCCGTGTATAGGCTGACAACTCCGCACCTCTGTCTCAGTCCACATTCCTCTTCTGAGTGCCAAATTGAACCATCCATTTCCTACTTGACCTCTCCGCTGGGATCTTCTAGAGAAACCCCAGACTCAACATATCCAAATGAAACTCATGATCATCCTTCACAAACCTGGTTTGCCTACAGAATCCCCTATCTCTGTAAGTGGGACCACACTTTACCCAGTCATGCATGCTGGAAAGTTCAGAAGCAATGTGTGGCCTGCCTCTCATTCCCCTTATCCAGTTAAACACAAGACCATTCAATATGGAGTTCTAAATAGTTGAATAGTTAGTTCAACTAACTCCTCAACAGCTCCCTTATTCAAACACCTGGCTTTTCTGTTCTTCAATTTCTGCTAAGGCCTCCTTACTCTTCTTGTCAGCAGAGTTAGCTCCCTAGCAGCTGTTCTCCATCCGGGGATAGTATGACCCTGAGCTGCTGCATAGTCTTCCATGGCTTACCAATTGTCCATGCTATGAAACTCCAAATCCTAACCCCAGATCTCCCTGACCACAGTCTCCAGCCATATCTCTTGCCATTCTCACCTCTCACTCTCTATTCCCCAGCCATAATGAGTCAGGTTCACTCCTCTGAACAGTATGCACCTGTCTCAGGACACAGAGAAGTCTCTATTTAAAGCCTCTTCACCGACCCTGCATGCAACTAGGGAACGATGTCCTAATTTTAGTATTTGATCTGTCCCTGTCCTTCCAGACCATGCTAACTGACCTTTCATTGCATGGTCTAGTACAACAGGAGGGAATACAGTTTACAGAATATAAACTCGGGCCTTGGTGACAGACTGCTTGGATTCAAAACCTGACTCTACCACATGCTAGGGGAATGGTAGTTAATTCATAGACTCATGATGAGGATTAATATATTACTCCCAAGGGCGCCTGGGTGGCTCAGTTGGTTAAGCGACTGCCTTCGGCTCAGGTCATGGTCCTGGAGTCCCGGGATCGAGTCCCGCATCGGGCTCCCTGCTCGGCGGGGAGCCTGCTTCTGCCTCTGACCCTCCCCCCTCTCATGTGCTCTCTCTCTCTCATTCTCTCTGTCTCAAATAAATAAATAAAATCTTTAAAAATATATATATATTACTCCCAAGAAGTAATTAGTACAATGCCCGATCCTTGGTTAGTGTTCAATAACTTTTCATTAATGTCATGGATTTGTCAGACAAAGCCAACAGAGGAACAGTGTAACAGGTATCCTATCGTTTTATAACCTGAAAATAAAAGCACTTTTTTGGGTTTGGCTGGCTCTGAGGGCCTATAGAACCTCACTTATATTTATTACTACAGCAAGCCCCATAGTTTCTGTCCTCTGACTCCAAGAGTGCAGCCAAGAAAGACAAAACACAAGGGATGTTGGGATGAATGATCCCAGACTTTTATAAAATACCACCAGTTTGTCTGGGCTAGTTTTTAAGTTTTAAATATTTTTTTAAATTTATTTATTTGACAGAGAGAGAGACAGGAGAGAGGGAACACAAGCAGGGGGGGTGGGAGAGGGAGAAGCAGGGAGCCCGACGCGGGTCTGGATCCCAGGACCCCGGGATCAGGACCCGAGCCGGAGGCAGACGCTTAACGGCTGAGCCACGCAGGCGCCCCAGTTTTAAGTTTTTAGAACATCGGAAGTCTAGCACAAAAAATGACTCGTGGCTATTTGCTCACTGACATTTGAAATACGTGATCCAACTACTCCAAACTCGGCGTACTGGGGAAAAAGGTGAGAACGTCATCAGGAACATTCTGCTGTTGGCATCATAATCCTCTGCAGATATGAGAGGTAACAGGGAGTTACATAGCCACATAGAGGGAATCTTTTCTTTCCCTGGGGGGATTCGCCTATCTGTTGATTTCTTCCATGGGAACATTAGTAGGTTGAAAGCAGAAAGACACTCCAGGAGGGAAAACTGTCAGACCTTTTGTGGTTAATCAGGGCTGGCATAGCAGATTGGGAACTAGAGGAGCCCCACCACAAAGCCTGTTTCTCCCGTAGGACACTTGCTGAATTCTAGAATGGCACAGTAGTCTGGGAGCTAAATTGGAAAAACAGAACACACTCCTGCCAGAGGGCAGAGCCTCCAACAAACCATAGTGAATCTCTTCCTCGGGACATCGTCATTAAACTTATATGGATGGGAAGCTAGAAAGCTAAGGTCAATGTCCTACAGAAAAAACAAAAATGTATTAGGCATGCAAAGAGGTAGGAAAATGTACTGCAAAATTATTATTTTTAAAAGCAAAAGCTGATGGCTGTACAACAATGTGAATGCATTTAAGTATGCCATTCAAATGTAAGCCTAAAAATTGTTAAAATGATAAATTTTATGCTACACGTATTTTGCCATAATAATTAATAACTAAGATAAAAGCTGAACTACCGCTGTCCCAATTCTAGAGTCAGCAGACAAGAACGTTAGAATAATTATGATTAGTTATGTTCAAGAAATCAAAGTAAAAGGTACATAGAATAAATGAAACAGGTAGAATTTTAACTGTGAATTGGGGCCTATAAAAAGAATCAAATGCGCATTGTGAATTAAAAATGCAATATCAGAATCAAAGAACTCATGCTATAGGTTATTTTTTAAAAGATTTTATTTATTTACTTCAGAGAGAGGGAGAGAAACCACAAGTGGGGAGAAGAACAGAGGGGGCGGGAGAGAGAGAATCCCAAGCAGACTCCCCGCTGAGCATGGAGCTGGTTGTGGGGCTCTATCTCACAACCCCGAGACCATGACCTGAGCCAAAATCAAGAGTCAGATGCTTAACTGACTGAGCCACCCAGGCACCTCTCATGATATAGATTTAACAGCAGACTAGACGTAGCAGATGACAGGATTATTAAAGTTCATCAGATAATATCCAAACTAAAGCACAGTAAGAAAAAAAGCAAAGGAAAAAATATGTAAAATGAGTAATAGTTAAAAAATCTAATGTATATGTATCCAAAATCCCAGAGGGGAAAGTGAGAGACAATATTTGAAAATATTTGAAGGGATACGCAAACAATGAATCATGGAATGCTACATCAAAAACTAATGATGCAATGTATGGTGATGACCGTGATAAAATAAATAAATAAATAAATAAATAAATAAATAAATAAATAAATAAATAAATAAGAAAATATTTGAAGGGGTAATGGTCAAGTTCCAAAACTGTTAAAAATATCAATTCACAAATTTAAGAAGCTCAGATTCCCCTTTCCCCAATTACACGCAGACATATCATAACCACAGTCCTAAAAATCTAAGACAAAGGAAAAATCTTCAAAGCAGCTGGAAGACAAAAGCACACATTACCCTCAATGAAGGAACGTTAAGTTGGGAATAGATGATCTTTTCAATAAGGGGTGAGGAGTCAGTTGGATAATCACAGTGATAGAAAAGAAAGGTCTCCTCAGCAACCTGACTGAATCTCTTGGACTTTATGTTAAGCAGGGAAAAATCCAGACAGGAAAGAGTTCATAATATGTCATTTGATTTATATGAAGTTCGAGAATTGACAAAATCCATCAATGGTGTTAGAAGTCAGAGTAGTGTCTACCTCAGTGCAGCAGGGTAGAGACTGGGAAGGAGAAAGAGAGAAATCACTGGGAATGTTCTATATCCTCATCTGAGAGGTGGTTTCACATACACATACATGTGTATGTATGTATGTGTGTGTATATATAACTGACCCATCCAATTGCACACTTAAAATTTGTGTATGCTACATCTCAATAAAAAATAAGAAATTACTATATATTTGTCTTTTATCTTTTGCTGATACACGTCCCCCAGTATTTCTTTATGTAGAGAACGAGGGCCAAATTCATGTACCCAAAGGTAAAGGGCAGAGTGAATTGACATCCTAGACATTGAAAAGCGCAAATGTGCACATTGTGTGTGTATAAAATAAGAAGGATAACACAGGTATCCCTCGCTTTTTGAAAGTTCGTGTTGCACCACTCTGCTTTAACGAAGGACCTACATTAAACCTGTTTCCAGTAATCCAAAGAAACCCGAAGAGGATTTTCGCTTTTAGGGAAAAAAGACGAGAAGTGAAAATAGCGTTCAGTGTGTGTTTGGCGGCTGACAGCTGTGGCGGCAGCACAAACCGGAGCTGCGAGAGCGCCCCCAAGCTCCTTCCCTGGGAACTACACTCAGCCTCTCAGCGTCAAGCCGTCACAGCCTCGAGCTTGTCTGTGAGCACTTGTGCTTTATCTCCATTTATTTTGTGCCTCCTTTAGTAAGATGTGTCCTAAGGTATTAGAAAAGCCGAAGAGGGTTTTTTTTGGGGGGAGGGGGTCTGAAAACGCTCGGATATGTTTCTATATAAATTAACAGTAATCACTTCTTTGCTTTATGCCATTTGGCTTATGAAAAGTTGCACGAGAAAGTTCTACTTTTGGGTAGCAGGGGAAACCTGCATCTGTTCCGCCTCTGTCATAGGGTTATTTTGGGCATCAGATTTGTCAAATTTGTGTTTATTTTAATTTTGAAATGCTAAGATAACAAAAGAAGGTCAAGGCAAAGCAGGCTGCAGCTTCCTAAGGCGAAGCCACTGTATCAACTACCCTCATCTCCCCTCCTCTTCGGTTCTCCGCGCAGAGCAGCCGCAGTAGACTTCTCCACGGGCGGGTCAGGCTAGCATGCAACCATCTTGAGTCATAGTCTGATCTTGAAACAGTTTGGACATTAGTAATTGGCAAAAAGGGACACTTCCCCATGGGGAAACAAGTTGGAACTAGGTTGGTAGCTCCAAATTGACTTTCCTCCTCTGCCAGATTGTAATTCATCCTTCTTGTGGACTAGTGACAATCAAGAAAAAATAGCCCAAAGACATACAGTACCACGAAATTGAGATAAGGTTTCTATGTTTGATGAAATGTCTCAAAAGTACTTGTTTTACTTTAGGCATAGACCCAAAATTCTCAAAAGGTATATAAATTTGTCTGACATATGTGCACGATGTATCTCACAGGTGGGGTTTTATGGTGACCTGGAATATGTGTTTCAGTAAGAATATAAAGAAGTTGGGGAAATGCGTGGAAGGGAGAAGTGAAATCTGATGTACATTTTTTTTCTGCTGCACTGTCAGGTCTCACATTTTTCCTTCCATTATGCAGACGCGCCACTAGAGGTCACTGCGCAGTTCTACTTCCACGCACCCTGTGTGTAACGTGGGGGCTCACCTCCAGATTCTACACTGAGAACCCTACAGGGTTTGCCTGTCCTTCATCAGGCCAGGTAGGGTCAACATGTCTGCCTGAAGGAAACTACAGAGCCATACTTGACCGAAAGTCAATTCCTGCTCCCCACCTTAGTAAGAGCTAACTAGCCCTTCCCGGTGACCAAGAGCAAAGCATCCATTTCTTTCCTGTGGCCTGATGTTCTTTCCTGTGGCGGCTGCCTATGTGGTCTGGTGGCCAGCACTGACGACAATTTACTGACTGCCCCTCAGCCTCGGTAGGGTATTCTGCCAGATGCTGGAGGTAGAACAAGGGAGACAAGACTTACCAATACAACGAAATAATCATGCAGGAAAAACAAATGAACTAGCTTAAGTGTTTCAGGAGTTCCAAGAGTGGTTAATGAAGTGATTCGCCAGGAAAGCAGGAGGTCACATTAAGAAGAGTGTTCTCAGAGGCCAATCAGTCCAGGCTGAGGACGGTATAGATTTTAGACTGATTTTAGACTGATTTTCCTTTTCTCCTTCTGCCTTAGCGAGAGACTTCCATGCAGCAGGTTAAGTAAACTGAAACTACGATATGACATGGGAGATGCTCCCCAACATCGCCTAAGAGAAATTGCTTTCCTCTGCAGTGCAATATTTATTTGTTGTTCATTAATTTGACAAATATTTATTGTCAACTGTGCCCCAAGCCCTCAGTGATAAGATAGGCTACAGGCAGGGCACGCACACTTAGAATTCGTAGTCCAGTGAGGACACAAAGATGCAATATGCAGTGCAATAGGATAAGCCCTATGATAAGAGAAGAACATGGTACAGTACAAGTACAGAACAGGAGCCCCTGATGAAGACTTAGGAAGTCAGGGAAGGCTTCCTGGAGGAAGTACTCTTAAATTGAGATCTTAAGCAGAATAGAAGTCGATCATGTAAGAAGAGAGTAAGTGTATTCCAGGCAGAGGTAACAAACACAGAAGAAAAAAAAAAACAAAACAGGATTTTATTTTTGTATATACAGTTTTGGATCTTGCCATTTTCTATTTTTATCTTGAGTCTCCATATCTACTGTTTTTGAAAACACGATTTGATTTGATTTTTTAAAAATGTGATTTTAATAGCTGCCTAGTAATCCAGCGTGAGGATAGTGACTATTTACTTATTTTCAAAGGGAAATTGCATTTTTAAGGCTCGTGCTAATTGTTCTCACCTTAAAAATATGAAATCATGTGAAATAATCTTATTGCTCATATTAATATCCAAAATAAATCTCCTTTATTCAACTGTCTGCTAAAAACAATTTCTGCAACCCAACCTGATACCCAGCCATAGCAAATACGAAAGTTAAGTGAGCTATTGGTTTCCTAAATATTGATTACTTTTAACTATGTGTAAATTTTGCTATAATTGCTTTGCATGAATTGGCAGGACCTTCAGAGGGGCTCTAGGATTCTGAGGCTTTATCGTTCTTGCACTGTCCCTTAGAGTCCCCCTCTGTGTCCCTCAGTCTTAGTCCCCCTTCAAGCTTGCATCTCAGCGCCTACTGTGTCCCTCAGAGCCCCCTGTCTGGGATGTTAGCTGACATTTATCTCCATCTTTTCCCCAGTAAAAGATTTTTTTTCTCTCTGTGGCTCCATTTCCTGAAGGTGCAAACCATTAGTTTCATAAATAGTTTTTTAAACCACGTTTTGGGTAAAAATATACATATAATTTATTTGACAAATTCCTGACTTAGCAAGTCGATTTTCTGGGGCAAGCAGGAAAGATACTCACGGCTCTAACAGGAAGATTTAAGTAGAATACCCAAATCGCCTTCTTTTGAGCTGTTTCAGATCTAATTCTTATTGTTTCGTTTTCTGCCTCCCTTTAAAATGGACCTTCCTCAGATGGCCATACCCCTGACTTTAACCTGCTTTACAACAAGGTTTTGGGGTCATCTGCTTTTGTTTTTGCGTGTTTGCATGATTGTCCTGGTACGCACTTGTGCTTGCTTAGTGAGGCCTATTTTGGGGAGGAACGACACCCTGTCTGCCGCCATGTGGGCTCTAGCTGTTGCATTGAAACTCTGGTTTGAACTGAAATATTCTTGTGTCTCATGTATTCTCAGATCACTGTGTGACTTGTCATGAGTGTGAGAGTTCTTTCAAACCTCAGAGCGGTCAATGGCAATGTAAGTTCTCCAATACATTCAGTTCACATGTAAGAAGTCACTTTCATCTGGGCCCACAAGGATCTCTACATGAAACCTGAGAAGGTCTCTAGCTCCCTAAGAGCGACCCCAGCCTGGCTCAGGACCCCCGCCTCAGGCCTTCAAGGCCCAGCTGGGCAGCTCCTGAAGACCACTGCCTTGCAATGCCCACTTAATTTATGCCAAGTAAATTTGACATGTAGCAGTCGGTTCCCTGCAGTGAAGATTTTACTTAACACTTAAATAACGCCAGTTAAGCAGCTATTCATGCATCTTTACTGACAGATGTTTGACAAATTTGCGTAATTTAAAACGCCTCCCAGGCCTATCAACTGGTGCCTCAAAAAGGTGTGTCTGAAAGATAAGAGCACCCAGGCGGGAGCCACGGTCCACCACACCAGTCTGTCTTTGGTGGTTTCCCAGCACGGACTATTGAGAGCCAGCTCATGATCTCAGGATGTACGAAAAAATAGTAATTATATTACTACTCTCAGGTAAGTGGATTTTTTTAGCATGATGCTGTTATGTTGGATATTAAATTTTATAGATTAAAATATAAACTGCCTGCTCTAAATTCTATCTTACTTAAGCGAATAAATGAATGAATAGTATCTCAGATGGTGGGTGGATTTTTATTGGAACTGAGCTGGTAAGGCGGACGGAATTGGATTAAGGTGCTCAGGGGCTCAGTAGTTGTGGCTGGATCACAGTTTTCCAGTATGAGAAGCATGCTTCAGTTCTAAGCCCAGCTACAGTGAAAAGAATTGTATCAAATATTATAAGAAATATCTCCATGTGAATAAATTTGTTGCCTTCTTTGTGTTTAACTTCTAAATTAAAGAGTCATTAATGAAGGTGGATATCCAGTCCTCAGTTTTCAAAAAAGTTTTCTGAAAAAATTCTAATTTCCTCCTTCTCCCACCAAAAGAGTACAAGCTACAGCATGAACTCTGAATTCATGGAGGAGTTGTTTCCCTCTCTGTGGTCTGTTACTGAGGTACGATGGAGGAAAAAGAAAAATTGGCTTAGGTATTATGTGGTTTGGGGAGAAATCAAAATGTCAAAATCAATTCATTAAGATAAAGAAATAACATGGAGTATTATTTACTTTTATTTATTTTATGATTTTTAAAGATTTTATTTATTTATTTGAAAGAGAGACAGAGATAGTGGGAGAGAGAATGAGAGGGGAGGAGAGAGAGAAGCAGGATCCCCACTGAGCAGGGAGCCTGACACAGGGCTCGATCCCAAGACCCTGGGATCATGACCTGGGCGGAAGGCAGATGCATAACTGACTGATCCACACAGGCACCCCTATTTTTTTTATTTTGAGAGAGAGAGAGAGCAGGGAGGGGCAGAGGGAGAGGGAGAGAGAATCCCAAGCATGCTCCATGCTCAGTGCTGAGCCCAATGCGAGGCTCGATTTCACGACCCTGAGATCATAATATGGACTATTATTAAGTTGTAAAAAATTAGCAATATTTTTGGCCTCTTCCTGAGAGTGGTGTGGTTAATGTCTTCTCAAATACAGTGTTTATGTGTTAGAAATACTAGTGCCCAGCACAGAGATAAGAAGCAGGCAGTTACCTGAAATGTATTTAGCCCCCAGACATTACCCTGACTCAAATTGGAGCACAGATCGAGGATCTACTGGACACTCTGTAGGAGACAGGGAAAGGATCCAGCATTTTATAACATATATTAGGGGATAAAATAGTGTAATGGTTAACAGAACTAGGCTCAAACCTGCTTCCGCGTCGGAAAGGCTGGGGAATATTAAGGCAATGTATCCTCTCTTGGCCTCAGTGTCTTCATCTTTAAAATGTGTACAATGTTGGTACCTGCCTCCCAGGAATGAAATAAGGACTAAACAAAGTAATAGTAAATTAATAAATAATTTAGCTATGATAGTAATTGTTGACTAGGGAGCAAACCTGTGTATGTGATGATGATTTCTGAGAAGTCAGAATACGGGAAAATTACAGGAAAACAGAACACTAACAAAACTGCTCTAATTTTTTTCAAGTAGCAAAGTACAAAGACAGTTTGAAGAAGAGAAAACAAGCGGAGGGGCTGTGGTATAATATTTAAATATATTCCAGTATTTGTAGGGCTATTACACAGAAGAGAGAAAAGGTGTTCTTTGTGTTGTTCAGAGGGGGAAGGGGGCCTCCTCAATCCAACTAGATGCGTTACCCATTTTTTTTTTTTTGCGGTGGGGGTAGTGTGGGATATTTGGAAAAGGCTCCTGGAAAAGAAATAAATTCTTCGTATCTACACCTGCTCAAGCAATGGCGTACTAAGGCCTTCTGTGAAAACTTCATGAGAGATCAAGGCCACGTGACTCCAAAGGCCACCTGGCCCTCATTGCCAATGCTGCTACCATCTTGGCCTTTTGTGAAACCCTCTGAAGAAATTCTGTGGACGTGACTCCTTTACAGAATAATGGAAAGGTGTCTGAGCAGGGTCCTGCCCCCACCCCCCACCCCTCAGCAGTTGAAGTGGAGAATCTGGAGAGTGTGAGGCTGGTTAAACATCTTTGGCTAGGGAGAAAAAAAAAAGAAGATGATTTTTCTTTCCCTAGAAATCTTAAGGGTAACACCAATATTTCTAATTCTAAATTTATCAGATGTCATCCTCTAAATAGAGAATAAGTTCTCTTGAGATTATTTGATTCCTGGTCCCAGAATTCATGTGCTCTTTCGGCACTTACATGCCAGGGGCTGGACACTGAGGCCACAGCAGTAAGATCGGTGAGCTCCTGGGGAGGATCCACTCGGGGTGGGTAGGGGCAGACAGTGGGAGGGAACACCAACATTAAACCGAATAAGTAAACTAGTAACGTAAGAACAGTGGTAAATAACACAAAGAAAATTAACCCGGGAAAGGTGATGAACATAACGCAGCAGGCTGATTTACAAAAGGGTAGCAGGAAATTTTTCTCTGAGTAAGTAACATTTATGCTGAGAAGTGAACCACGAAAAAAGCCAGCTCGAGAAATCTTGGGGCAAGGCATTGAAGGTAAAGGGAAGAGCAAGGGCAGAAGCTCTGACACAGGAGAAAACAGTGTGTTCAAAGCTTTTCTTTGAAAATCTGATTCGGACGCTAAGAAGGAATTTGAGAATAGAGTATTGCAGCACTCCGACCAGCAAATGATGTCATGAACCACGACCCTCTTAAAATTTCCTGATTTTACTTTAAAATTTATGCAAAATTTGTATTCTAGGCCACAATATACCGATTTAATTGGAAGATCCAAAGGCACAGGTATTATGGCTGTTTTATTCATTAGTGTATCTCCAGAATCGAGCACAGCTCTTCACATGTAGTAGGATATCGGTTGAATCAACAAGGAAGCAAGTAAAGGGAGGGAGGTGGGAGAAGAAAAGAAGGAATATTTGTTTTCGGTTGTTTAGACAAAATGAGAGCTCCATGTAGATTAACCCTGATACCTTTAGCATCTTACTACATACATCTGTAAGTATATCAGTTTGAAAAGCACATGCTTAGAATGACTAAGTGAAGAAACAAGGCATCTCCTTTTTCTTTGGTGATCCAAGAGAGTCTTTCTGCCCATGTAGAAGTTATAAGAAAGCGTTCCAAGCTGGGTTTCGGGGACCACTTTAATTTCTTCAAAGTAAAACCTGTGTCTTTACTTACACACCCCACACATTGCTAGACGCAAAGTAAGCACTCAATAAATAGTAGCTGCTTGGGCGCCTGGGTAGCTCAGTTGGTTAAGCGACTGCCTTCGGCTCAGGTCATGATCCTGGAGTCCTGGGATCGGGTCCCGCATCAGGCTCCCTGCTCGGCGGGGAGTCTGCTTCTCCCTCTGACCCTCCTCCCTCTCATGCTCTCTGTCTCTCACTCTCTCTCCCTCAAATAAATAAATAAAATCTTTAAAAATAAATAAATAAACAGTAGCTGCAGAAATGACAAATGACCAAAATTTTGCTGCAGACTAATTTAACTGTGGAGAATCTATCCATCCTCAGTTTCCTTGTGTCTATTGAATAAAACACGGAATAAATAGTCCCTAAAATCCCTTCCATCTCTAAACTTCAGTGACTTCTCAAAGCTCAGCCTGAGATAAACTGTAGTGTAGCTCCCAAACCTATGAATCTCACTAGCTTGGAGTGAAATCGGGTTTTTAGAAAGAAACGGACACCCGCGATGAATGCCTGGGGAAGGATCCCTAAGAGAGGGGAAAGAAGAGATGGTACCTGGAAACTGACACACACTCGGGGTTCCTGTGTGGCATAGTTGGTTAGGTGTCCAACTCTTGGTTTTGGCTTATTTATTTATAACCCTGACATATTAATTTTAAATTGGGAAGCCAGACTTAACCCTCTTTTGATGAATTTTTTTTTTACTTTGGTTTCTAGAGGATTATTGAATACATCTATGAACCAATTTAGGAGGCACATTTTAAGTGATTTCCCCAACTTGTCTTTATAGGTTATATTTCTACTCAAGATGTCTCTGAAACCACAGCTCATGAATTACCAAGTAAGTTACCGACAAAAGCAGATGGGTAATAGATTTCCAGCCATTATCATCATTTCTGCATATTTAATAAGTATCTATCTGTGTGGTCTTCTGTGATACATGACCTAGATGGAAACTAAAGCAACAGTCCTGAGAAGAAACATCCCAGGGTTATCTCCGGGTGTTGGGATTGTAGGTGACTTTTTTTCTTGTTTTTTGATGCTTTTTAAATTTTCTGCAAGGAGAATCAATAAAATGTAATTAGGAAAAGTTAAAAAAAATTTAAAAGCAAACTGAACAAATCTCTGTTTTCTGAGAGGCCTCTATCAGGAAGCAATGCTGATAAATATTAACAGGAAAACCAAGATCCTGGTAGATGCATTTCATTGTGGTTATTACTACTCAAATAAACTTGGTTACAATGTCTGGTGAAACTGATTTCAGGGATCTGGTAGAGAAAAAAAAGCAAGAATTGTTGGTGAACAGATGAGATAAACCATCATTAATAATTTTCCCATTTTCCATTTTTATAGGGTTTGTTTCTGTTATGATACACAACTCATACACATCTGTTATGATGCATAACTCTGTTATGATACACAGCCCCAAGCTGCCAACTGCCACATTCTAGCAGCTAAGAGTATCAGAAAAGTGGCAGCATATAGAACCTTAGGATGCTTTATTCACTGAGACACTTCTATCACATCATGGGAGTCAGGGAGTGTTCTGGCCCATGCCTGTCTCAGAAAAGTAAGCGACTCTAAAAACATCATAAGCCCTAAATCATAAAACATTGTACATTCCTCTCTCCGTTCCCGAGCATGATATCAGCCCACAAAGCAAAGATGTAAGAGGAGAGGTCTCAGGACCAAATTTAAGGGGGCACCAAAACCTTAAGTCATCAAGATAAATACTTTCATGAAATATTTTTTAAAACTCAAGATTAATTCAAAAAATCAATGGTGAATAAAATATCATAATTTAAAATACAGCCAGGATCCCTCCGAGTCAGATCTGGGGGTGAGGTGAGTGAGGGCAGGCAGAGCAGAGCCAGCTGAGACCCTGGCTTCTGGTGGGCAGTTCCTGGAGAAGAAACATCTTCATCCACTCAGCAACCAAGGCTCTGAGAGCTGCAGCCGGCATTCAGTCTTCTGGAAAGCTCTCTTTCTGTTCACCCCTACTTCTAGGGAGTAGCATTTTGGGGGCCCCAACTTAAAATTCACAGCGTTTGTGGTAGCTTCTTGTCCTCAGTGGGCCCTGAACCCCTAGTTCTGTGAGACCATTAAAATCTCTCACAAGTTTCACAGCCTCTCAGGCCTCACTTGCAAATAGACAAATGTCTTCAGAGGAGAGCTGCTGGCCAACGTCAAGCTCACGCATCTGCACCTCCCCTCCACCTCCACAGCCTGCTGTCCTGGTCAGCTCTGATGCCCTCCCTAGATGCTTTCCATCTGCTCAGCTCTTCTACTTCCCATGGACAGGAGGCTTGGTCTGCAACAAGCTGGTTTCCTTGACCGGAAGCCAGAAGTTTTTGTCTATTCCTCCAGATGAGTTTCAGAATCATTTGGGAAAGTTATCCCTTATGCAACATAAAAGTATTCCCATGTTATTTGGTTAGTATAGAATGAATGATGGAATTAAAAGAGTAAATTAGCTCATAGCAAATAAAAAATTTTGTAATAGTAAATCTCTGAATTGGGAATATATCATGTTTTTCTACTGAGTCCTCTCTTACATCCTCCGAAGAGTTGAAAAAATTCTGAAAGAAACTTTAGATAAATTTATATGTTTCCTCTTTGAAGAGGTATTTTACATGTTCTGTTATTGTCTTAATTAAAAGGGCACTTGGGTGGCTTAGTCGGTTAAGCGTCTGCCTTCGCCTCAGGTCATGATCTCAGGGTCCTGGGATCAAGTCCCACATCAGGCTCCCTGCTCAGCTGGGAGCCTGCTTCTCCCTGTCCCTCCCGATCCTCATGCTCTCTCACGTGTGCTCTCTCTCTCTCAAATAAATGAAAATGAAATCTTTAAAAAAAAAGTTTCATTGTATTTTCAAATTGTTTATTGATAGCCTAACATGAATTTATTACTTTGTATATGTTCGTTTTGTAAGTGACATCACTAACCTTTTTTTTGTTAAGATAGTTGATTCTCTTCAATTTTCAAAATTAGGCAACTGTATTCCCTATAAAAAGAAATTTTGTTTCTTCACTTGAAATAAATACATATAGCTGCTCCTTTCCTATCGTATTGCATTTATTAGAACTTCTCAATGTTATATATGTTAATGTTCTATAAAGGTCATGATAGTAGTCATCCTTGTCTTGAGACTGTCTATAATATGAATGTCACACCATTAATTATGATGTCTGTTGCTTTCAGTAAATTATCCTTATCATGTTAAGAAATTTCCCGCTAACCTTAAGTGAAGAGATTTAATCAAGAAAAGATCTAAAATTCTATAAAATACCTTTTATGAATCATAGTTGAAACTTTGAAAGTTGACTTCCATATCTCAATGGTATAATAATAAATTTCCTGACAGTTATCATGAGAGAGAAAATATCTATTATACTAAGTATAACAGGAATATTTTTTAAACATTTGTTTGCTTTTCTTTAAGAATGTCTGTTCATCTTATTAGTTTCTGTTTTTTCACTGTATTTTTATTCTTCAATATGTTGAAGCGATGAATTATATCAATGGATATTATCATATTGCCCTATGCTTCCCATCCTAGTATCAGTTCCTTGGCTCTTGTATTCTTTTAATATTGTGCTGCATTTAATATTTGTTTTAGGATTATTTTACCTATATTTGTTATATATCAATTTTTTCTGCAATTCATTTGTGTGCACACATGCATTTGCTATCAAAAAGGTAAATGAATTTTTGCCTTTTTATTCAAAAATAATTTATTAATCACTATGTGTCAGTTTTAAAGATATTTTGAAGAAGAGTCATCTCTTCCAATTATAGTAGAAGGATTTTTTTACAAGAATAGGCAAAAAATATATTTTCTTCATGTGTACACGAATATGGTAAATTATATTATCCCATTTCTTTTCTCTAAATTTTTATTTTGAAAAATTCCAAGGACATGGAAAAACTCAAAGAAGACTAGCAGAAATATTCATATATTATCTTTATTGATTCAATAATTGTGAATAATTGATCATATTTTCTTTATCTGTCTATAAGTGTATAAATATACATATACTTTTGTCGTGTCATTTGAACATAAGTTACAGACATTATGACACTTCACCTATAATCATTTTCACATTCATCTCCTAAGAAAAAGGACATTCTCCTAAATAATCACATTATTTCAAATTTAACAATATTAATAGTAATACCATAATATAATCTTTATATTCACATTTTTCCAATTGTCCCTTGAATGTCTTTCATAGCTGTTTTTATTTAAAATCAAATTTTAACCTACATTCGTTCATTGAATTTGGTTGCTGCATCTATTTTAGTTTAGAATAATTACCCAACTTTTTTTTTTAATGGCATTAATTTTTTTGAAGGCTCCAAAAGAGTTGTTTTGTTTCATTTGCCTAATTATTTCCTCATTGAATGTATCTCTTGAGGGAAATTTTTGACAGTGTTCCTTTTTTACGGCTATTTATTTCTCAGGCTTTTTTTCATTAGATGCTCAATCATATATATTTTTCCAAGACGCTTTTTATTTTATTTTATTTTACTTTATTTTATCTTTTCATTTTTTATTTAAATTCAATTAACATATAATGTATTATTAGTTTCAGAGGTAGAAGTCAGTGATTCATCAGTCTTATATAACACCCAGCGCTCATTACATCACGTGCCCTCCTTAATGTCCATCACTCAGTTACTCCATCCTTCCATCACTCCCCCTTCCAGCAACCCTCAGTTTGTTTCCTATGCTTAAGAATCTCTTATGGTTTGGGCGCCTGGGGGGCTCAGTTGGTTAAGCGACTGCCTTCGGCTCAGGTCATGATCCTGGAGTCCCGGGATCGAGTCCCGCATCAGGCTCCCTGCTCGGCAGGGAGTCTGCTTCTCCCTCTGACCCTCCCCCCTCTCATGTGCTCTCTCTCTCCTCTCATCCTCTCTCTCAAATAAATAAATAAAAAATCTTAAAAAAAAAAAAGAATCTCTTATGGTTTGTCTCCCACTCTGATTTCATCTTGTTTTATTTTTTTCCTCTATTCCCCTATGATCTTCTGTTTTGTTTCTTAAATTCCACATATCAGTGAGATCATGTGATAATTGTCTTTCTCTGATTGGCTTATTTCGCTTAGCATAACACCCTCTAGTTCCATACAAACGTCACTGCAAATGACAAGATCTCATTTTTTGATGGCTGAGTCATATTCCACTGTGTGTATATATATATATATATATATATATATATATATATATATACACCACATCTTCTTTGTTAATTCATCTGTGGATGGACATCTGGGCTCTTTCCATAGTTTGGCTATTGTGGACATTGCTGCTATAAACATTGGGGTGAGTTTGCCCCTTCGGATCACTACATTTGTATCTTTGGGGTAAATACCCAGTAGTGCAATTGCTTGGTCATAGGGTAGCTCTATTTTCAACTTTTTGAGAAAACTCCATACTGTTTTCCATACTGTTTTCCAGAGTGGCTTGCATTCCCACCAACAGTGTAAGAGGGTTCCCCTTTCTCCAAATCCTCGCCAACATCTGTCGTTTCCTGAGTGGTTAATTTTAATCATTCTGACTGGTGTGAGGAAGTATCTCATTGTGGTTTTTTTTTTTTCCATTTTTTAAATTTTATTATGTTATGTTAATCACCATACATTACATCATTAGTTTTTGATGTAGTGTTCCATGATTCATTGTTTGCATATAACGCCCAGTGCTCCATTCAATACGTGCCCTCTTTAATACCCATCACCAGGCTAACCCATCCCTCCACCTCCCTCCCCTCTAGAACCCTCAGTTTGTTTCTCAGAGTCCATAGTCTCTCATGGTTCATCTCCCCCTCTGATTTCCCCCCCTTCATTTTTCCCTTCCTACTATCTTCTTCTTTTTTTTAACATATAATGTATTATTTGTTTCAGAGGTACAGGTCTGTGATTCAACAGTCTTACACAATTCACAGCACTCACCATAGCACATACCCTCCCCAGTGTCTCTCACCCAGCCACCCCATCCCTCCCAACCCCCACCACTCCAGCAACCCTCAGTTTGTCTCCTGAGATTAAGAATTCCTTGTATCAGTGAGATCATATGATACATGTCTTTCTCTGATTGACTTATTTTGTTCAGCATAATACCCTCCAGTTCCATCCACGTCGTTGCAAATGGCAAGATTTCATTTCCTTTTGATGGCTGCATAATATTCCATTGTGTATATATATATATATATATATATATATATATATATATATATATATATACCACTTCTTTTTTTTTTTTTAAGATTTTATTTATTTATTTGAGACAGAGAGAATGAGAGACAGAGAGCATGAGAGGGAGGAGGGTCAGAGGGAGAAGCAGACTCCCTGCCGAGCAGGGAGCCCGATGCGGGACTCGATCCCGGGACTCCAGGATCATGACCTGAGCCGAAGGCAGTCGCTTAACCAACTGAGCCACCCAGGCGCCCTATATACCACTTCTTTTATCCGTTCATCTGTCGATGGACATCTTGGCTCTTTCCACAGTTTGGCTATTGTGGACATTGCTGCTATAAACATCGGGGTGCATGTACCCCTTCAGATCACTACATTTGTATCTTTGAGGTAGATATCCAGTAGTGCAATTGCTGGGTCATATCTCATTATGGTTTTGATTTGTATTTCCATGATGCCAGGTGACATTGAGCATGTTTTCATGTATCTGTTGGCCATTTGGATGTCTTCTTTGGGGAAATGTCTGTTTATGTCTTCTGCCCATTTCTTGATTGGATTATTATTTGTTCTTTGGGTGTTGAATTTGATAAGTATGTTTTATTTTAATTAATGGTTTTTAATTAAAAATGTTATCTGTGAGGGGCGCCTGGGTGGCTCAGTCGGTTAAGCGACTGCCTTCGGCTCAGGTCATGATCTCAGGGTACTGGGATCAAGCCCCGCATCGGGCTCCCTGCTCGGCGGGAAGCCTGCTTCTCCCTCTCCCACTCCCCCTGCTTGTGTTCCCTCTCTCGCTGTGTCTCTGTGTCACATAAATAAATAAAATCTTTAAAAAAAAATGTTATCTGTGAATTTTATGCATCTTTTCTCATTCCTAAAATTACATATTTGTGTTTTATGTTCTCAATGTGTCTTGATTGAAACTTGTAATGGTTTATTTTATTAATTCTTCAAAAAATATTTTGACATATTAATCAATTTCAGTATTTTATACTTAGTCATTTTTGCTCTTATCTTTATTGACTCCTTCCTTAATTTCTGTAAGCTTTATTTTGCTATTCTTTTGCTCATTTTATTTATTATCATTTTTTTTGTTTAATAATGATCAGTTGAGATTGTGTGTTTTGTGAGTTTACTTTTGGCCATTATGACTAAACTTTGGTTAAAAGGTGTTTTTGCTTCAATTTCAAAATAGTCAATAATTCCTGCATTAATACTTTACTTTGTTGCAGTTGGTTACTTCCTTAAATTTTATTATTTCCTTCACTTTTTTCCCATATAAATTTCTCATTTTATTGTATTGTGGTCAGACACTATGCCCTATATAATTTCCACTTTGGGATTTTGGTTGAGTTTCTTTGTAACCCAAATTATTATATGTAAGCACTAGAAAGGAAGATGTCATCTTTATTGTACAAAGTTCTATAAATTGTTATTTAATCATCTTTGGCATATCCATCTCTAGATTGGTATAGTATAGGTTAGGTTCTGCATACAGTTAGATTCCAAAGAATAATACCAGTATTCATATAGCATTTATTTAGTGCCAAGCACTACTCTCATTCAGGTACATATATTTAATTTTTTTATTGTAGAGACATACATGTAAGAAATTTCACCATTTTAACCATTTTTACATATGCAACTTGGTGGTATTTAGTATATTCACAATGTTGTACACCCATAGCTACTATCTAGTTTCAGAACATTTTCATAACCCTAAAAGGAAATACCAGATACATTAAATTCTCATTTCCCCTCCCACCAGCCTTGGTAACCATTAATTTGCTTTCTGTCTCTATCAGTTTTCCTGTTCTGAATATTTCATATGAATGTAATTATACAATACATGGCCTTTTATGTCTGGCTTCATTCACTTAGCATAATGTTTTCAAGTTTCATCCAGGTTGTATTTATTCCATTGCATGGATATACCACATTTTATCTATTCATTCATCAGTTGATGAACGTTGGGTCATTTCTACTTGTTTGGCTTTTTTTTTTTTGATTTTTTTTTTTTTTAATTGAGAGAGATAGTGATAAAGAGAGAGCATGAGAGGGGGAGAGTCAGAGGGAGAAGCAGACTCCCCGCCCAGCAGGGAGCCCAATGCGGGACTCGATCCCGGGACTTCAGGATCATGACCTGAGCCGAAGGCAGTCGCTTAAACAACTGAGCCACCCAGGCGCCCCTTGTTTGGCTTTTGTAAATAGTGTTGTTATAAAGATTTTTGTACAGGTTTTTTTTTACATCTGTTTTTGATTCTCTTTTGAGTTGACCTAGGACTAGAAATTTGGGGTCATATGGTATTTTATATATAACTTATTGAGGAGATGCCATACTTTTTCCACAGAAGCTGAACTACTCTACAGTCCCTCCAGGAGTGTATGAGAGCTCCAGTCTCTCCACATCTCCAGCCACACTTGTTATTTTCTTTTTTTTTTTTCTTTTTACAGATATATGTCATTTTTATTTTGAGTTTTTTTGTTTTTTTAATTATTATTATTATTATTTTTATTTTTATTCTTATGTTAATCCCCATACATTACATCATTAGTTTTAGATGTAGTGTTCCATGATTCATTGTTTCTGCATAACACCCAGTGCTCCATGCAGAATGTGCCCTCCTCAATACCCACCACCAGGCTAACCCATCCTCCCACCCCCCTCCCCTCTAGAACCCTCAGTTTGTTTTTCAGAGTCCATCGTCTCACATGGTTCATCTACCCCTCCGATTTCCCCTGCTTCATTCTTCCCCTCCTGCTACCTTCTTCTTCTTTTTTTTTCTTAACATATATTGCATTATTTGTTTCAGAGGTACAGATCTGAGATTCAACAGTCTTGCACAATTCACAGCGCTTACCAGAGCACATACCCTCCCCAGTGTCTATCACCCAGTCACCCCATCCCTCCCACCTCACCCCCCACTCCAGCAACCCTCAGCTTGTTTCCTGCGATTAGACACTTGTTATTTTCTAGTAGGTGTGTGCAGTCCTATCTCATTGTGGTTTTGATCTGCATTTCCTTAGTGACTGATGGTATTAAGCATATTTTCATGTGCTTGTTGGCCATTTGTATATCTTCTTGGAGAAATGTCTACCTGAGTTCTTTGCCCATCTTTAAATTGGGTTGTTTGTGTTTTTGTTACATTATAACAGTTCTTTATGTATTCTGGATACTAGACCCTGAGCAGACAGATGATTTGCAAATATTTTCTCCCACCCTGTGGATCTTCTTTTTACTCTCTTGAGAGCATCCTTTGATACACGAAAGTTTTTGATTTTGATGAAGTCCAATTTATCTACTTTTTAAAATTTTGTTACATATATTTTGGCATTATATCTTTTTTTAAAGCTTTTATTTAGTTATTTGACAGAGAGAGAGAGCACAAGCAAGGGGGGCAGCAGGCAGGGGAAGAGGGAGAAGCAGGCTTCCTGCTGAGCAAGGAGCCCCATGCGGGGCTTGATCCCAGGATCCTGGGATCATGACCTGAGCCGAAGGCGGACACTTAACCGACTGAGCCACCCAGGTGCCCGTTGGCATCATATCTTAAAAAGAAAACCACTGACTGCAAATCCAGGGTCATAGAGGCTTACTCCATGTTTCCAACTAAGGGTTTTATAGTTTTAACTCTTATATTTATGTCTTTGGTCCATGTTTTGATTTGATATTTTTAAATGGTGTGAGATAAGAATCCAACTTCATTCTTTTGCATTAGGATACTAGTTGTCCAAGCACAATTTGTTGACGAGACTATTGTTTCACCATTTAATGGTCTGGCACCCTTGTTGAAAATCAGTTGGTATATGTATGGGATTACTTCCATACTCTCAATTCTCTTCCATTGATTCTTTGAGCAGCAGCACACTGTTTTGATTTCTGTTGCTTTGTACTAAGTTTTGAAATTTTGAAGTGTAAGTCTTCCACCTCTGTTCCTTTTCAAGATTAGTTTGGTTATTTGTGGTTCCTAACAATTCCATATTTAAGACTGGCTTTTCTATTTGTGCAAAACTTAGACATATTTTAACTCATTTAACTCAATCAATAACCTGTAAGATAGAGACAATTATTATCCCCATTTCACAAAAGATGAAACAAAGGTACAGAGTGATTAGCCACACTGCCCAAGGTCTCAGCTAGTAGTTAGGGAAATTAGTTTGAACACATGCACGCTGGCTCTAGAATCTGTGCACTTATTCAATACATTAAATTGCCTGATTTCTCTCTTACAGAGTGATGTTCCAGGCTTGGCTCTTCCTTACTCTTGCAACAATGTTGCTCAGTGCTCTGCTCGTGCTTTCTCTAACGCAGAGACTGTAATCAAGGCTGATGGTCTGTCTTCTCCTTCTGGTACAGTTAGTGAGCCCAAATTGTATGACTATGATGTTAGCCTTTTGTTCCTTTTAATCTGGGCTGGATAGACTTTTTATCTTGGGATCTCCCTTTGATGATTCCCACTTATTTCTCAGGCACGATTATGTTTAAAAATCAAATGAAATAAAGTAATCCCAAAGTACAAAACCTGAGAATAGTACATGGGTTGAAGGCAACTGGCAAGAGAAATTGTGGCAGTGAAATTGCATCCTGCTAGGAGAAACACTGCACAAATATGCCTCTTGGAGTCCTCCCTGAACTATTCTGTCGGGTGCAGATCCCAAAAGCATCTTGTCAGGCAATTCAGCAATGTCACTTCGAAATGAAGGTATAGAAGGCAGCAACACATGATAAAGTTTATTCTCACTGACTTATTACTCCATAAAAGTAAACATCAATCATTGTGATTGCAAGCCAGATGTTTTTCAAGTCCTGTCAGTGTTTATTGTTTTGCTTCATCAATCTATCACAGTTGGAGAACACTGTTAAAATTGTTCCACTGCTATTGTAATTCTGTCAATTTCTTCTTTTGCTTGGTATTTCTTGTTGCTATGTTCTGGGGATATAATGGTCCATATTTACCTAAGAATCATTGTGCAATATACCCTTTAACAATATCACTTAATCCTCCATGTCTTTTTAAATGTCTTTGCCTTTAATTCTACTTTATCTATTTTTAAAATTTTGATTCCTATTTTTATTTATCTTAATTTGTCTAATATACCTTTGCACTTATTCTTTACACATTTTGCATTCTTCTGTTTTATTTGTGTTCCTTGTGATCTAGCATACATTTGTTGGGGTCCTTTATTCCTGTCTATTTTGACTCAGTCTAAAGGTCTTTGTATTTTAATGTGGAAATTTCATTTATATGCATTTATGGATTCACAACTGACATTTAGTATCTTTTGTTATCTTTATTCCATATTTTCTTTTTTTAATGATTTATTTCTGATGTTTTGACATATCTGCGATGGTCAGTTTGCCTTTATCCTCTTACGTGTTTTGAAGGTATATAGCCTCTTTGTAATTATCCTGTTGGCTAACTTTATGTTTTTAAAGAATTCTCTCTCAGAACCCCAAAGTCGTTTTAAAGGGGCACAGTACATATAGAAACTCCAACTGCTTTTATGGGCCCTATAAAAGCTGGGTAAGATTGTTCTAGGATGGAGCCAACTAGCCAACAGCTCATAGGTGCCTTGAATGGATCTCACTTGTGTCATGGGCTCTTGATTCCCTCAGCCCCTCTGGAGGCCAGGTATTCAGATAGGGATAGCAAGGTATCTCAACCTCAAGATGCATTCAAATGTGATTAAGACGTAGTGAATGTACACTGCAACTCACTCTACACAAATACATAAACCTATATGAAACAAAATTCCACAAAATAATAACTGTCCTTATTATGTGATGCACTCTCTTCTATTTTATACAATTTAATATTTTAATGCAGTAGTAACGACGCAGTGAATTGATTTCAAGGCCAATTACTATAGGAATTCACTATCCTGACTACATGTTGGAGGAGCTCTCCCTAAAAAATAGTGATGATTGACTTCCATAGCCAGAGATTCTACATACCTTAACAGAAGCACCAGCACACTACAGCCCGGGAGCCAAATCCAGTCTACCACCTGGTTTCGTACAGCCTTCAAGTTAACAATGGTTTTTACCTTTTAAGTGTTTTAAAAAACCAGAAGAAGAAGAATATTTGCGACATGTGAATATTACATAAAATTAAAATGTTAGTGTCCATAAACAATTAGTGGAACAAAGCCATACTTATTTACTTATGCTTTGGCTTACATACTGTCTATGGCTGGTTTTGCACTGTAATGACAAAGTTGTAACAGAAACCAACCATGTGACCCACAAAGCCTAAAATATTTATTCTTTGTCCCTTTACAGAAAGTCTGCCAACTCCTCCACAAGGGATCTCATTTTGCAATTTGAAAACTCAGTTTTAGACTGAGGATTTCCCAACTAAGTTCTTGTGGAATTCCTTAGAGCTGCTCCCAGGGGCCATGGACACAGGGTGTGAGGCTCCTGGCCCACTACTCACGTTTCCATCTGAACCATTCCACTATGTTCATATTCCAGTATGTTCACACACTGAGGAACTTACCTTTGGAAAATGCATAAAGTTAAATCAGATGTGGGGGAGAGGGACTTTTCTAAGACAAAATCACAAGAAATGCCATCGTTTAATATGACAAATGGTGAGTGTTATTATTTCTCAAGCAACTCAGGCTAATATCCAATTGTTTTCTGAATTTGCTCAAGCTCTAGATAAGGGTGATGTAAGAACCTTAGGAAATACAAGAATAGATCTCAAAACCCGGGAAAATGAAGTTTCTACGTGTGAATTTAGTCTGGAGCAATGGCTCTCACTGCTGGCAACACACTAGAATCTCAGGCCTGCGTACCCCAGATGATTCCAATATGCAGTCAGGATTGAGAATTCTATTATTGCTGTTTGTCATTGTTCAACCGGTGGCAGAAAGTATCGGTGGTGTGAGAACTTTGGGATAAAATTTTCACTTTTAGAATTTTTCACATCCTGCCTAACTTCTTTAAGCTCAAACCTAATGTGTGCAGGGAGTTCAGCTACCAAAATGCCAATGTCTTAAATAAAGCTGGCACACCTAAAGTATGTGAAATCCTCTCTGGTTCTGAGGATTTGGAGTAGGCAGTAGTAACTGGATTGGAAGAACCTTGGCTCAAGAAAGTGAAATTTCAGCTAACAAGTTGTTACTAACCAGTAACATCTGTCTTTCCATAATGTGGCTACTTCCATTCTATGCACCCTACACTTCCATGGTAGAGGTACACCCCTGCCATTTCAGGTTATGCACAAGGTGAATTATTATTTTTCTATCTTTTCAGTTAGCCCTGATTTGCCACAAGTGAAGGCTTGCTTGAGAGTTGTTGCATAAATTTGTTGAGAATTTAATGTCTGGAAGCAACTTATTTGCTGCTCTCATTCTTTTTATTCTGCGTAGATCATGGTAGACCTTCAGAGACAATTCTGCAGTCAACTAGATCTGAATTCAAAACCCAGCTCTGCCATTTATCAACTGAATATCTTAGGCAAGTTAGGCAATGTTTCTGATCTTTATTTTTCTTTACAAATAATGATTAATATATAATATTATGCACTCAGGTAATTGTCTTCAAGATGGCAGGAGAGGATACCCAGAATGTAGTGAATGGGCAATGTGTTAAATACGAATATTATTATCTCAGCCATATAAATGTCCATGATTTTGGACTAGTGAAGTTCCTCAGGCGATACCTGTTCCATTACTCTCATATTAGAAGCAAGAAACTTTCACCCAGATAAATTCAGTGACCTATTCAGATCCTCAACCAGTTAGTGGCAAAGCCAGGACTAGAACTCTGACCTCCTTTCTCACTGGAATAGTGGAGATAAATATCCCTTGCTTTCTTTCTGTCTGGGCTGAAGAAAGTGCAGTGGCTGAGATAAGAGGCTGATTTTTCTCTCTATCCCTGCTGCCTCAACAATGATTTGGGACGATGAGGATGGCCAGCAGCTGGGCAGTCCAGAATCAGCTATCACATTCAAGGTTCCTCGAGGGAAGCTGTTGTCATCCTAGTCCACAATGAGGACTCAATGAGGAGCTGTTATTCCATCAAGTTAAGGAAGGCAGAAGTCTGACCACTTGGCTGCATGGGAGCTGCCAGAGCATGCCACTCTGTAAATAAGCAGAAACTGGGCCATTGCATTGGACACCTCGCTCACGAAATTCACCAGTTAACAGGCTGCTCCTTTCTTTAAGAGCTCTTGACCAGACAGTTCAAACAAAATATTGAGGGCTATTCAAAACACTAGGCTCAAATGTCATCACATTCTTTAGGAAGCTCAATTTTTCTAAATTGTAATTGGCTATTTTAGCTTCCTAAAATCCTTCCAGAAAAGAAAAATCAATGACAACAGATAGGATGGACATCTGACTATATTATTACAAACTCGACCCGGATTGAGTTTGTCAATCCTGTGGTTCAAGAGCAAAACTGAATATTTCCTTTAAAATACTGCTTCACAGCAATAGTGTCCTCCAAACATTTTTTTGGAACAGGCAAGATCCCCATTTATATATTCAGTCTGTATAAAACAAGAGGGTATGGCCAAAGAGACACTGAGTTGGAAGTGAGGAGATGTGAGTTTTTTTCTCTGTCTGATCACAAATTAGCTGTGTAAAACTTCCACAGATAAATTTATCAATCAATCTTCATGGTCATCACAATGCCAAAAAACCCCAAAAAAACAAAAAAACAAAAAAACCCAAAAAACTATAGCACTTAGAAAAGTTAGTTTTCTGACTTGGAAACTACTTAAGGCATTTCATATGTAGGGTGTGTTCTTGTAAGAGTTTGCTTTTGCGAGATAAGACTTCTATCAACTGCAAGTCAGGAGGGAACCAAACCCAAACCAGCAGCTGCAAGAGCTGGCCTTATCACATCGAGACAGGAGCTCACTACTGGAAGTTTGTGCATTAAGCAAGACTATAGATAGGGTATTTGTCCAACATTGCACTTTATTGTTATTCTTTCTTATAACATTTCATGTTAGAAATGTCAACTGTTTGGGAAGGCCGTGTGATTTGGTGGGTAGAGCATAGAAGAGAGTGTCAGGAGACTGGACCTCTATTCCCCATTGTATCCCTAACATGTCGTGGGCCCACAAGTCGCCCCACCTTTTTGGTGCACTGGGAACAGTGACAGGGGCCTTCTCATGTTCCCTGCCTCAACACATGGATGTCTCAGGCTGGTAGAGTTTTAGTGAGCAACTGTGAGGTCAGAGCACTGAGGATAAGAGACAAAAGAGGTTAATGTTCGGGAAAAATTCAGATACTATGTAAGTGTGAGATGATACAATCATGAAAATTTGGAATCTTTAATATTCTGGCTGGTATATATTCATTCATTCCTTACACCCTTCCCAAACATAAAATTATGGGATTCAGTTCCAGTTCCTGTAATGTACTTTGTAAGAAGTACCATAGCAAATGCCATTTCAGTGTCTGGCGACTGAAACAAAATTTTAAACAAGGAGTTTGAGGCCTTGCTGCAGCTACTCTTGTATTTTATTTTGCACTAATTTGCCACTTGAACTTTAAACTCTTGTCAGTCTGAGAGGTTTACCAGCCTTGGCCTGCTGGCTACCCCCTGGTCTCCACATGAATGCACATTGCAACTCTTCTGTCCGCATTTTAGCTCACATTATTTCTTGACCTTAATTCCCCTCTTCCACATTTCTACCTAAAATTCTTCCCATCCTTCAAGGTTCAGACGGTGAGTCATTGTAAGTAGACATGGGGTAAGAACTTCAGAGTACACATTTCAGAGCAACTAAGGAAATGTGCAGTGTTGGGTAGCCAGATGCTGACACATCTTCTGTAATACCTCAAGCTATATATGTTTCTCCTAGAGAACTGGAATTTTTCGGGTATAGTCTGGATGTGTTCTTCCTAGAAGAAGTGAACAGATTTAAAAAAAAATGACCCTCATGTCAATATTACTAGAACAGAAAACGGTTTCTCTTCGTAGCTATAGCAAGAAGATACTGAGGGCTAAGAGATATAATGTAATTAGTACAAGAAATTGGTGTGAAAAAATCAAAATGAAGAATATATGACTATTTTAAAACTCCTAGCCCTTAGGACCCCAGAATCGCAAGGAATTTGTCTTTTTGTGTGTGTTCAATGCACGCTGATGTTCACCAACTAATATGCTAAATATCTAAGAACTCTTGCTGGCAAGATTTCAACCAGGCGCAGACCTAGAAATGGAAATATTATTGGAAATCAGCAGAATTAGGTCTTGGTTCTGTTCCTTACCAGTTGTGTTAAACTGAGCTTATCAGTTAATTTTTATGATATCAAATTTCTTATTTGTAAAGTAAGGAAGTTCGATTAGATGTTCCAAGAGACTTTGTAATATAAAGTATAAAAGTACATTCTGAATTAAAGAGGACAATATTTAAATTGACCTTTAATTTGCGAACGATGCAATCGGATTTGTTGAAAGCTCATTTAGCTACAGAAATCTAGGGGGGGGCGGAAAGAGATGTTTCTCATAGCCCTGTTCCTAAGAGGTGTAGGCAAACCATGTATGCTGTTTAATGGTTACAAATTTGCTTGGATGCTTTTGACCTAGTCAACCGAACTGAAGATTCTATTGTAAAAAGCCCTGCTTAAAATCCCCTTATTCACAGAAATTTTCCACCTTTGTGTAACTGCATATGTCCACAGATGTCCGTTAGCTGATTAGGGCCCAAGGAATGTGGGAGAACCACATACACTTGAGGGCTATTGCTGCCAAATGTAAGCATCAAAACATTCCTGGTGGTTGTTAGGGGTACCTGTTGTGGGATTTTAGTTTCCTTACCTTGAATTTTGAAAGTAGCTTAAGAGGGGGGCGGAGCAAGATGGCGGAGGAGTAGGAGACCTGGATTTCGTCTCCTCTCAGGAAAGTAGCTTAAGCACGTGAGAATGTACAAAGAGATACTTCTTTCGTTTCTCCTAGATGACATTTTTCAACCAGAGGCTAGTATATTTAATTTGAAGTGATTGATAAAATTCTTCAAATTGTCCCATGTGAATCTATCTTAGAATAACCAGGAAGTTCTTTAAAATTTAACTAAGTGCTAGAAAATAGAAAAGCTTATGTGAGTGAGCAAAATTATTGATCCTTCAAGCTGACATTTTTTTGTAAACTGTGTATTTCAGTAAGAAATACTGCTGAGCAGGCATGGGTATTAACTACTACTGAAATACAAGATTTTTTTTTTTTTCTGAAAATGGAAGGAAGACTATGACAAAGATCCTTTTATAGATCAGTTCCAGGTATTTGATTGTTGAGGAAATGATGTTTAAAAACATTTTTTATCAAGTTGCTCTTAGGGCATTTATTTACTGTATTTATTTACTTACTGTGTTGGTGACTTTAGGTGACTATAATAAGAAATTGCATCAAAGCAACTAAATCTGGAGAACTAAAGCAGGCATTTCTAAGAACATAAATGGAAAATTTCAACCTCAAATCAATTTGACCACCAATCAGTTTTTATGTAGTAGAATGCAACATTCTCAGTTGGGACTTGAATCAGGTATATGTAATTTTTGGAAATTACCTCAAGGACTTTTTTTTCTCTAAACAATGTGTTGCCTTCAATGTTAGATATTCCTGAGTTCTGACTACAGTTTAGAACCTTGGTCTTCAGCCTCTACTTCTTCCGAACAAAATTTCCACTAAATGCTCATTTCCTCTGAGAAATAGCTGTTGGAGAAGAAAGACATCTATTTGCTAGAGACTGAAAATGGTTTTGATAAAGTTCAAAACTTACTTTAATGAGGTCTGTCTCCCTAAGCATCTTCTCATATCAATACCAAAAAAAAAAAAAAGGGTTATATATACTTTGCTTATTCATTTGTTTAAAATTCAAAGCACTAAAGTACCTGTTTTAAGAGATGTTAGATCCTATTGTTGGGTCTTTGCCATATTTTTTTTTACAACATGCTATCATTTTCTATGCCAGTAAGCCCTGAGACTATAGGTCTTCTCCGCCAAAAGCAAGGCCAAGTAGTGATAAGGACCCTCTGTGAGGAGGGATGGCTGGTTACAAAGGGCCTGCTTATCTTGGCCACTACTGAACACGAGGCAGAGTCCTCTTGGGATGAGTTCTGGGCAAGCTCTTTTCCCCCACATCCTCCAACCTACTATTCACAGTGATCTCCCCGAAATGAAAATTTGGCCTCAAGCCCTTTATTGTCTCTCCACTCTTTTAAGGATACAGTCCGAATTCCCTACCAGGGCCGGCAACACACGGTGCTCCTGCGCTCTGCTAACCTCTTCATCTGTTTCCCTTGTTTGCTCGCGGCATTGTTCTGTTCACATGTTGCGCTGTAGCCCCGTAGATGCTTGCAGATCCCTCAGCGATGTGTCAAACTCCAGGGCATGGCTGGCACTGCTGACTCAGTACCTAAATATCCGCACAGTCGAAATCCTAGGGTTCTTGCAAAATGAGTTCCAAAAATACCTCCCCGAGTTCTTTCCACCTCCTCCTCCTCCCCATAGAATTGACCACGGCCTCCTTCGTGCCACACTTTACCACCACCTAAAACACATTATGAGACTTAGATCAAATCGTTGTGTCTCTTTCCTTGATGGGAAGACCATGAGTTAGTTAGTTAGTTATTGTATTCTTTGTACATAGCACAAAGTAGGCATGCTAAAACAATTTTGTGAACTAATGAATAAATGAATGAATACCCAAGGTTTCCAGGAACCACTGGGGCCCTTGGAAGACATATCTGGATTACAAACAGTCAATCATAAGATTTCATTGAGCCTTTACCACACCATGCCAAGCCCTGGGTACTTGATGGAGTTTGTGGTCCAAGTAGGGGAGATAAGAAAGGATCTTCAAAAGGAAATGGTATTGAACTGAGACCTGAAAGGCAGACAGCTAGGCCAGATGGGGGTGGGAAGGAATACATCAGGCAGAGGGAAGAGGAGGCATGAAGGTATGGGCATGGTTAAGAGTATGGTGCATTTGAGAAATCAAAATGTGTCTGGCATGGCTGGAGCCTGGAGAGAGAAGGTTGAGGGGCGAGCAATGAGACGGGGAGACAGGTGGGGGGCTGGGTCATGCAGGGTCTTATAGGTGTTCACAAAGAGGAGAGGGTACCCACCCATAGACTGAGGACCTCCCTATCTGACCCCTGCAAATCCCCACTCAGGCGGTCCTTGATGCCCTGCGGAAGAGTTAGGAAGCCTGGAGTAGGGCATATTTGTGTTCACAGTCAAAACTCCTCAATGGCTTTGGTTAAATTGTTAACATTTTAACTCTTTTAACTCTTAAAAACTTTGGTGTGGATTGTTTTGTTTTTCAGTTTTAGATTTTTTTTTGGTCTTAAAAGTATGTGCTTGTTATTGAAATGTTGAAAATATTTTGTTGGTCTTCTGTGAATGCATGTTTTTCAAATATGCTTGTCCTCATTCTGTGGATGCCACTTTGCCATATGGCTTGTTTAATTCACTGTTATGTTCATTTTAGATGCAATCTGCAAACTCACCTGGTTGTTTCTCTATAAGAAATTAGCTAAAAATTTATAACTATTAGTATTTCACTGAATACCTATTATGAGCAAAACACTGTTCTAATGCTGAGGGGATTCAAAATGAGCTAGCCCTGGGAACTAATAGCCCTGGAAACAAGTTTTATGTCTCAAAAGAACCCATTTGGTGTCCTAAAGTGATTATAAATGTATGCCCTACCTGTAAATAATTATGCTGAACTGAAAGGTGTAAAGGAGATGTAACATTAACTAAGAGATATAGATAATTTTAGTTCATTAGTTATCCTTTTTTATATTTTTATGTAATTTCATTGATTTTTCATAAAAATATTCCTTTCCATAATTTTGATTTCAATGTACGTTGAAACTTAAAATTCCTATCATCAGGTATTGCTATCATCAGGTATTTCTTCTTACATTATCTTTTAAATCATCACACTTGAGTGTCGAAGATGAACTTAGAGGCGTGCCTGGGTGGCTCAGTTGTTAAGCCTCTGCTTTCGGCTCAGGTCATGATCCCAGGATCCTGGGATCAAGTCCCGCATCGGGCTCCCTGCTCGGCGGGAAGCCTACTTCTCCCTCTCCCAGTCCTTCCTGCTTGTGTCCTCTCTCTCTTTCTGTCAAATAAATAAAATCTTAAAAAAAAAAAGATTAACTTAGAGTTATATGTTATTTACCATGCTATTTAGCTCATTTGTGTAGCAATTGTTTAAATACATGTGATGAATCAGGTGGTAGAACCAAGTCGAGGAACAAGATGAAAATTGAATTTATAAGAGAGGAGAAAACATTGCAGACAGTAAGGGACGATGAACACTGCCTGCACAATTTGGGGGAAAGGATTCGTTGGCAGCTGGTAGAAAGAGGCAGGTCTTAGTACTTGGTCCTTGAGTAGACTGACCAGAAATGTCAAAGACATTTTTCAATTCTGTGTGGATTCTCCAGGAAACCTTGAGCATTTAGTTGAGGAGCCAAGGTGACAGTCTCTCTGGGAATGTCTGCAGGTGCCCTTCCACCCCATCTTCGTCATACCTGGGCACCATTTCCCTGACTAGAGTGTCTCAAAGCAATGAGCGGAGATAAATACATGGAGTTTAGTATGCTGATGGTTATCTAAGAGTGTTTTATAACTCTCAGAAGCATAAAAATAACATAAATGCTCGAAGTCAGAGATTGATAATTAAACTATGATACATTCATACAATGGAATACTATATAGCCATTAAACATCTTGTCATAGAAGATTATTCAACAACATAGGGTACATGTCTGTAGTATATATATTTTAAACACTATTTACATATTTATACATACTTAAACACAATGATCCTATATTTAGATGCAATAGCTACATTTCAGATGGCTATACACCAAAATCTTTAAAGTGTCCATCTCTGGGTGGTTTGATAATAGATGACTTTTATATTGTTGTTGGTGCTTTCTTGTATTTCCCAACTTTTCTTCATTGAATCTAGATTACTTTTTTAAAAAAAGATCTTATTTATTTGAGAGAGAAAGAGAGATCAAGAGACCATGAGCAAGGGGAGGGGGGAAGGGGTAAAGAGGGAGAAACAGACTCCCTGCTGAGCAAGGAGCCCAACGCAGGCTTGATTCCAGGACCCTGGGATCATGACCTGAGCCAAAGGCAGATACTTAACCGACTGAGCCGCCCAGACGACCCTAGATTACTTTTGTAAAACAAAAAATCCAATTTATAAAAACCTTATATAATAATTTATAAATTTTATATTTATAAAATTTTAAAATATAAGTATAATTATTTAATTATAAAAATCAATTTATAATATATTTAATGAGATTTTAAAAGGATATGTGAGAATACATACCTTGTATTCATGTTTGTGTGCTTATATGTTTTTATTCTAAAGAATAACCTAGAATTCATTGCATCACTTGGTTATCTGGGTCCTCAGCCAGTAATCTTAGACTGGAGCCAGCACTTCCTACAATTCTATTAAAATTCTGAAATGCTACTTTAGAAAGAGACAAAAGAAGTATGGGTGGGGAACCTTAGAATTGATTCGCCCTCTATCAAGCCAGAAGAAAATTGAATTTAGTCATGTCTTGGTTTTAATTTTTACCAGCGAAGTAGAATTGTACCAAGAAGGTAGAGACAGGAAGGCACGGGGCAGAACTTTTGTCCTATGTCATCATCATGAGCCTCTCCCTTTCTTTAACATCGACAATTTCCCAAAGTTATGGAAAATGCCATGCAAAAGCAGCTTCCAGTCTCTCTTCCCTTTATAAGAATGTTAAAAATTATAACCAACATGTATGTCATGCTCATTATGTGCCAAGTACTCCACTAATGTGGGTGTGTACACGTACACACATGCACAAAACTACTTTAGTCCTTACAATGACATTTTGAGGCAGATTTTATCATTTTACACATGAGGAAATGAAGATATACTTTCCTCATCTGTAAGCCCCTGCTATGTAGAAATTCTGGAGCTGCCACAGGGAGGGACGTGGGATAAATTTGCATTTTATGATATGCTCTAGAGTCCACTCAGTGACCTCATTGCTGATCTTTTTCTCAATTTCTGTTTTCTACAGGTTTAGTTTCCACAGAGAAACCATCACTCAGCACTCCTGGTGCAAGACAAGACACTTTGGTTACTAGACACCAACAACTCCCAGACAGGGGACAAAGTTTGTTCATTTTTTAAATTTTTTGTAATTCAAGTATAATTAATATACAGTATGGTATTAGTTTCAGGTGTACAATAATATGATCACAGGAGATGTACTCTTAATGCCCTTCAACTATTTCACTATTGGTAGAAATGCAAGCTGGTGCAGCCACTGTGAAAAACAGTATGGCGTTTCCTACAAAAACTAAAAATAGAAATACCATATGACCCAATAATTCCACTACTGAATATTTACCAGGAGAAAATGAAAACACTAATTGGAAAATATATATGCATCCCTACGTTTACTGCAGCATTATTTACAGTAGCCAAGCTATGGAAGCTGCCCAAGTGTCCATCCATAGATGCATGGATTAGGAAGATGTGGTACATATACACAATGGAATGTTACTCAGCTATAAAAAGGAATGAAATCTTGTCATTTGCAACAACATGGATGGATCTACAGGGTATAATGCTAAGTGAAATAAGTCAGAGAAAAACAAATACCGTATGATTTCGCTCATACGTGGAATTTAAGAAACAAACAAAGAAAAAAGAGAGAAACAAAAAAAAAACAGGGTTTGTTCATGTTTTAAAATAGTTGCTTTGGACTTCATTGTTATGATGCAATTCTATTCAACTGGACCCATCACTGTGGCAAAAGTGTGACCAACACTGAGAAAACAGCGCCAGGTAGACGCAATCCCTACTCCAGAGGAATTCTCACTTCTGGAATATCACGCAGAAATAATACTGTGGGCTAAAGAAATTAAAACAATCTGGCAGAGCACATAAGTGCTGACTGTGACCATGAAATGGTGGGCCAGATGGAAGGGACCCATCGTGCAGTGGTGAGGAGGGCTGGGGTCAAACCATGCAGGGTCAGCTGTCCCACCTGCTGACCCTGAGTGAGGTCCCCAGGGGGTTTCTGTCCCCTTCATTTTCAAATGGGCCCATAGTTCTCATCTTACAATATTTCTCTAGAGATCAAATAAGAAATTGCTTCACCCTGAGCCTGACATATCGTAACTGCCTAGTAAATGAGAACTCTTAAGCCACACTGGGCATGAGAGAAGGGCGGTCAGGTCTCATTCGCTGTCCCTGGCTATTTTTCTCAGAAAAAGATGACTTCGCAAGAGCTGGCTGAAAGTAGAAAGGGAAATTATCTCTTGTAGGTGGGGTTTAGGCAGGATACTCCAGATTTTTTTTAAAAAGGCTCAGCAAATACTTAGAGTAGCTGCAGGATCATTACCTAATAGAAACATGGAGAAAATGCACTGGGATAAATGGAAGCAGCAGATTTTAAGAACAGAGACCAGGGGAAGAAAATTAGGCTAAGGCTGGGAACTAATTATTAGGCTTCTAGGTTCCATGAAACAATCTAATTTTCAAAGTGACTTCAATGTGAAGCCAACAGGATGGTGTCCAACCGGAAAGCATTTAAAGGTCAAATATAGACACGCAGTGCTACATGCCCTGAATCCTAGAAGTAATGGCTAGCATGGTGGGGCATTGTAAGTGTTTTCACGCATTACCTAATTTCATCCTCACAGGAAGCCAAAGAGATAGGTATTACAATCTTCCTTTGCCTAAGAAATTACTAAAGCAAAGAGCAATTAAGGAACTTGTCCAAGGCCACATAGCTAGTAAGAGAGATTCTGTGACTGAAACCCCACCTGTTTTGTTCCAGAGCTCATACACTAACCACAACTATCAACTGCCATGAAGAAAGAGAAGACAAGCCCCCATTAACCTTTAAACATAACCTCTAAAGAATGACCCAATATAGCCAAGTCCCTGACTACATGATCCATACGGTAACATATGTTATTTGTAATAAGTAAATTCAAGAAAACTGTAAGGCTGTAGTATCCTTACTACTTCATGACATAAAATAGCAGTGGTGACTGCAGAGAAAGAAACATAATCAGGTGAACGCTAGTGGTGCCTTCAGGTGCATTGAGGCAACAAACCAGAAACTTCTGCAGATGGGAAATCCAGTGCAACAGTGGTCAAAAGCTCAGATGAGACACAATAAGGATTTGGATTCAGATGGCGGCTGTGGTGTAAAGCTAGAAAGTTGGTACCAACATGACTTCTCTTGGGTTTGGACTGAAGTTTACGTGGGGTGATGGCTCATTGGGTCGCCCTTCTTCTCCGCAATTTTACATATATTTTTAAATGCACTGCTTCTTGTACAAGTCAATAAGTGGTTCTTCCAGTACTTTCTCATACCCTTTCCTTCATTTAAGGAGATGGTTTGCTAAAGTCTGACCCATGAATACCTGTTGGGTAGTTGAAAGTAGATAGTGGAATTACTAATGTTAAAATTGACACATTGCCTCATAAGTTTTACTAGCTAACTATTTAAAATTGAACAATAGCTTCCCAAACACAGTTAATAAAAAGAAACTCACTAAATAATGTAATTCTAAAATGGAACTTTAAAGATACACCCTATATATTCTGACTTTATTTTGAAATTTTGTGTTTTTAGGAGCAAGGCAACAAATTGACCACACTTTATCTGAACCAGGTATGTTAATACTTGACATAGAATCACAATAATTTCATCTTAAATGACACATTGCTAGTTCCAAATGCCTAAGAAAATAAGAAGCATCAATTTTTATCTTTTTAATTTCTTTAAGGATTTTATTTATTTGTTTGAGAAAGAGAGAGAGTGGGGAGGAGCAGATGGGGAGGGAGAGGAAGAACAAAAGAATCTCAAGCAGACTCCATGTTAACCACAGAGCCCAATGTGGGGCTCCATCTGATGACCCCAAGATCATGACCTGAACCAGAACCAAGAGTCAGAGACCTAACTGACTGAGCCACCGAGGCACCCCAAGAAGTATCAGGTTTTAAAACAGAAGAGGGTATATTATTAACTTTCATGATACGAAATTGTAAAGGCAAGGAAAATATGTTCTTTTTAAAATTAAAATATGCATTTCTTATTTTCCTAAATATTTTGGAACTAGCAGTACATAATTTGATAATTTTTCTTTTAATTTAGATTTTTTAACTTTCTAACCAACCATGGGTACTTGAGAGAAGTCTCGTAGAAGCTTATAAAACAATTGAACTTCCTTGTTTCCTACTTGTAAAGAAAGCAAGGAGCTTAAAATCATCTGATTACTTGGCACATATCAGGAATAAATATAGACCATTTATATCTCAATCCTGATTTGTTTGGGGCCCTATGCTACCACTTTAGGGTTATCCTCACAACCCTCTCTGACTGGAGGACTGCCATCCCCACTTCTTAGGTGCTGCTGTGGATCTGGCTTTGGTTGATTTATGTGCTCATTTACTATTCCGCCTTTCTAAGCCTCCCTTCACACTTGGCCTACATCCATTCTTCACACAAGAAAAATGGATTGTAGAATCGAGTCACTAGCTCATGAGTTAAAGCTACATGGACAGGAAGGCTGGGCAATACCAGTGGCAGGAAAAACTACTTTTACTTTTTAAAAAATCAGTAATAAGTCTTTTAAATATAAATTAACCAAATAAACATGCCATTTTACTTGTATGCCTTGCCTTCAGTTCTATTTACTTCATTTGAAAGCACAACAAATATGCATGAATAGGCAAGACTACCTCTAACTTAAATTTTGTTTCATTCTCAACATGTAAAAGATTTGAGAGGAATTTTAGTGTATTTCCAGTGTAGTGTATTTTGTATATTACATTAGAATTATACTAATTGGTGTACACATTTTATATCATATTAGTGTATATTATATTGAGTTTATTTCCTCCAAAACTGCTGATTCAATGATCTGCCCAATACCCTTTTGTACATCAAGACATTATTTTCTCTCATAACTTTGAAACTATGAGTTTGTGGTTTTTTCCATATCGAGGTAGAATGTCCACATGGCTCTTCTCCATAATTATGCTTGTGGGGTCCTGTAAAGAACAATGGGAGTGAGTTGGAACTCTGAAGCCTTGGTTGTCATTAGATGTGTGACCTTGCACAAAGATGTTAGTGCTCAAAGTTCCAGTCTCCCACATGGTTACCGTGAAAAACCTAATTTTTTAAAATATATAATATACATAAAAGCATATTAATGGATTTTCTATAGAAAGGCAAAGTGATATTACTCTGATTTTATCTGTTTTATTTTTTAGTTGATATGAGGTAGCTTATCTCATACTTTTGTAATTTTCTGTTCTCTTTTTCTCCCATAGTGATAATAGGGATTATTTACGCAGTAATGCTTGGTATCATTATAACTATCCTCTCATTTGCCTTCTGTATTGGCCAACTGACAAAGGTGAGAATTCAGTTTTTAATTTTGCTGTAAGTGCTGGTGTGAACAACTCTATTCAGTTAAACTCAAAGAGAAACAAAACTGCATAAAACTCCCATCTTTTTCAACTGGACACATAAAAGTCACTGGGTTATTCTAGTGGAATGTTTTTTGTTTTTTGTTTTTTTTTTTGCATTTGCCCTATAAAGGAACCCAAAATATAAAACTCTCCCCCATTTTCCAATGAAAGATTTTCCAAAGTTTTTGTCTCACTTAATTTAATATAGTTTGATGGATATAGATGAAACAATCAAATTTCTAAATATAGTATGTACTTTAACTTGTGTGCAAAATATTTAAAATAACATGATATATTTACATATGTTTAAAATTTTTGCTGTTTTTTAGTCTCATATTTCCTGATACAAATTTTTCAAACCCCACCCATGTGTTTTCCATGTGTTTAGTGATTTTCTTCATCACTAAAGCTAACTTTAAATCCGTATGACACAGCATTCCAAAGCACATAACCTTTACTATAACTTTATATCTAAGATGTTTAAGATACAACATTTGTGTGTGTGTTCTGATGCCATAATTAGAATGTAATCCTAGATTATTAAGTATCTGGTCACCAAAGAATGGTACAGTTGAGTTCTCGTTCATCCTCTGTTCTTGATCTCTCTTTGTGATCTCCACACTATAACCACTATATATATTCTTTTAAAAAGGCTTATTTAGAGGGGTAACAACTTTGCAATGACAGGGGTATAACAACAACTTCTAGTAGGTGACTTCTATAATGATCTAAACCTATGATTGATTATCATCACTCCATGTAAATGTATCTTCTCTAAAGAATACTTCTTAATAAAAGTCATTGAGAGTGCTTGTTGTGATATGAGGGATGTTGTAAAGACTTGAATGTAAGGTGATGAGTTCTCTGGTCCACTGTATAAACACTGGGGGAAAATCATCTCCTTGTGATCGAGCGGATATGTCAAAATGAGTTGTCGTCTCTCTTGGCTGATGATCTAAAATCTAGAAAAGTCAATAAGATACTTAGTTGGCAAAATTCAGAGAAAATCTTCTATTTGTATATAGAAAAACCGGATCATGATCAATAGGCTAAGAGACCTTACCTCTTTTTTTTTAACCCTTTCCATTTTAGCTTTTCATTACAGCAGGGAAATATGAAAGTCAATGTCTGGGGTTAATTCACCTATGGAAATATCAAATACTATTTCAAAAGATAAATACAAGTTGAAATCAAAGTTTGTAAATATCTATGAAATTGTGAATTTTTCTGAAAGTAACCTCTACAAAGCACATCTTAATCAAAAGAAAACAAACGTTAGCCAAAACACACAAAAAAAGTTTTGAACTTAAGGCATTTTTCTTTATAAGGTCTTAAGTTTCTAAAATTGTGGCATTAATATTTGTCTGGTTTTTATCCATAGAAAAGTTCACTTCCTGTCCAATTTTCATCCCCAGAAGACGCAGACTCTGAAGTTTTGTAGAAACAAGGAATCCAGGTTGGTGCTAATATTCTTAATGCCTTTTGCCTTTTTTGGAGGGAAATAAATTAGTTACTTCTTTCTGAGTTGGGAGGGGTATGCCCAATTAGGATTCATTTATATTCTATTTCATCAATGCTACCTCTGTAAGATTTTTTTTATTTGAACATTTGTCTTCAGCATAGTGCAATTATTCCTTAGGCAGAAAGTGTCTTTTAAAAAAAAAAGGTAAGACAAATACTATAAGTAAAAGCAAAAGTTAAGTTCTTTTGTATACTTCGTATTTTCCAAACTGCAAAGTTGTGTATAGGAGACCCTACAGTGGATATAGTTTAATAACCCCTGATCTACAGCCAGACCTGGATTTGAATCTATACTCCAACACTTACTAGCTGTGTAACTGTGAGCAAGCTCCTATTATGGAGATAATGATAGTTAATGTGGAGATGATTTAATATGGACATAATGATAATGTTGACCTCATGGAGTTTCATTAAATGAGCTACAACAAATGACCTCCTCTGCACAACTGGCCAGTCATTTGGTCCCCTGTTTTCATTTCCACCTGCATGTGTTAAGTAGATATACAACACATGGAAAACTGCAGGTGAATTTTGTTCACACAGAACATTATTAGCCTACAGAGTGGTTTTTAAAAAGAGCATTCATTGCCAACTTAAAAAAATAGGAGATTTTTACGTTAAAAAACACCCAAATATTAGTACTCCCTTAGAGAAAGAAATGTAAACTCTAATTTAAACTCTGGAGCCTCTGTACCAGCATGAGAGGAATTCCTAAGAGCTGAGTAGTGGTTGCTGCCTCAGCTATTGGCTTAAATACCAAGCCAATTTCATTTATTTCATTCATTATGGCCCTTTGTATAACCTCGATAATTGAGCATATAGTTCCTATTAGATGTCACCTGAAGCATAAGCCCAAGTGATATCTATCTTGGGAGATGTCCACCAAGAACGAATCTCTAGGATGGGCTCTAAGGCTCAAGTAAAAAGGACCTAACTCCGCCTACAAAATTGACTAAGGTTTTTCCTTAAGTACAAAAAAAATCATGACAGGGGCGCCTGGGTGGCTCAATCAGTTGAGCATCTGACTCTTGGTTTCGGCTCAGGTCATGATCAGGGTCTTGGGATCCAACCCTGCCTGTGCTCTGCACTCAGCGGGAAGCCTGCTGGACATCCTCTCTCTCCCTCTTCCTCTGTCCTCCCCCAGCTCTCTTTCTCTCTCTCTCAAATAAATAAATAAAATCTTTTTAAAAAATCATGATAGAACTGAAGACCTGTACATTTTTGGATTCTAGTTTTAACCTGGGACTAAGCACTTATCTTCAAAGGACTTGCTGGGTTTCCTAGACTTTGCAGTGAGGAAAGAAAGTTTTAAAGATTCACTCCAGCTACATAACCTATAGGCAGGACTTGCCTCATCAAGTTATCTTGTGGATTGTTCTTGAAGCTTAACCATGATTGTTACATAATTACTTAGTCCCAGGAAGGTCATGCTCTGTAGAGTAAATGGCATATACAAAGTTCTCAGGGGAAAAGGTTAGTAAAACCCAATCTGCTGATACTTAACAAAGTTTGGAGTCATGTGCCAGATTCACTTCATTTACTAAAGGCTACCTTGTTATAGGACTTGCAAGTGGAACTAATACATGTTTTTTAATCTACATTATGCATTATTTCAAAAAAAATATGTTTTGATGCTATTTCTAAAATGGAGCACTTACCACCCAAAGCCATGAACATTACCCAGGGCAAGACAAGGCAGTTACGGGCAGAAGGACACGACAAAAGGCATGGGAGAAGACAGATTATGCTGTCCCCAGGGAATTATGTCCATTTCTATAGTAGCAAGATGAATGCTTTTGTTCCCAGTTCATGCCTCAAATATGTGGAAAGACAGGGGAAAGTCAGATGAACCAAATTTCAGGCTTCTTTTCATTTCCCCATATTTGTGCACACGAAGTTATTAAATGTGTCTTAGGAAGTTAGTGAAATGGTTTATAAAATCTGATCCCACCTCACAGGAAATATTGGGAAATATATAAAGTATTTAAAAATGCTCTAGTCCTATTTTTGTAGCATACTGCTGAAAAGAAATGTGCAAGTCAAAGACAATAAGAGACAGAGGGACCATGTCATCTCAATGAGAACTGGAAATGTTAGGGTATGAATTACTTTAATGCCCTTGAACTTGCGCATAGTTTATACCTGATAGGAAGTGAGAATAGGTGGATCTGAGTTAGCTATCCATCGTGGTGGCCGTGGGTGATTCCAGTAATTCATTTCTCACAGGAAAATGTTTGGGATACACAGTTCCTGTGATACCCAAATGGAAGAAAACTGTGGAAAACACTCCATTTTCACAAGAGCAAAAGCTCTTCTCATCCCTTTAGTGTACTCTCCAGGAGTAACATAAATCCAACTTTCTAGCTAAGAAACGTTGAGGGTCAGATTTCATGAAAGAGACAAACCCAGTGCCCTTTTCCCACGTGCTAGTATCAGAGAGGAATTTAGCAGTGAGGTGCTGTACAGACTGCTCCTTGCTAATGTCCAAGGAACAAAATTATTCCCAAGAAAGATTATAGATGAGGGAGTTTGCCTGAGGTTCAGAGACATATATGTAATTCAACTCACTTATCAGTTGCTGCCTTCTCACTATATTCAGCCCCCATACAATTTCTGTGTTAGCTTCTCATCTCTGTAGAACTTAGGAGCAGAGTAATTATGTTTGTGCCTTATCTACGGCTTTTAGAATAGATTTTCTAAGAAATTCTTTCTTTACATATTATTCTCTAATAATGCTAATCTGAAAGAAAATTCCTTTCATTTCCTAATAATTATATTCAAGGACAACTCTGTGAGAATGTAGAATTCTGAAGTGTATTCTATGTATTAATTTCCTATTGTGCTTAAATAGAACTATGTCTCATACTATTGCTTTTTTTTTCCCCCTCTATAATCCTTCCACAGAAAAGTAATTCATGAGAATCTGCTCCTCAAGCCGAATTTTGGAAGAAGTCAAAGACACAAGACTTCAGTCAAAAGAAAAATGAATGTGTGAATTATATACTCCAATATATTGTACACCTTCCTAAGCAGTACAACTTCAGGATGAAAATTTCATCATGATGAGTCCAGTGACTCAATGATGGAAAATGTCTCTACTCATTAACATTTCAAAATGAAGAACAATTATTTCCTTTCATGCTTGCTTTTGTGTGTTAGCATTATTTTTATAATTAATTGATTTAGAATTCTGATCCCCAAACTCCAGTTGGCTTCACCTGCAGTTCTTTATGACTTATTCTATTCTATTGTAGTTCAATGATTGTGCTGTCAAATGAAAGGCTTGTAACGTCTGGGTGGTATCTAAGTTCTCATTCCAAACTTCTGAGACTTGTCATTGTTTTAAATATATTAAGGGGATCTGAGATCCTAACATTTCCTTCCACTGCAAGATAGGGTATGACACTGATGATGATGATAGTTCAGTCACACTCATAAAGCTTGTGCTTGGAGATGCCTTACGTATATGCATGTGTAAACACATACATTATAGATAACATAGATATAGATGTATAAAATGACACATTCATCCTCTAATGCATAAATCAACACAAAAGGGTTTTCCCACTTTAAGAAGTGAGATGTTATACATGTATGAATGACCTATTTAAAAGAATTTTTCTGACGGTCGAGTGTTAACTCTTTCAGGGCACTGACTGATGCATTGCGTTCCCCTGGCAGAGTTATTTATGTAAGAGGTCATGGTGTCCTGACAAAGAAAAGAATTAATGACTTTTCCTTGCAAACTTAATAACTCTCTTAATGCAGTATAATGAAACTTAATAACTCTATAAATGCAATAAGACGTGCAAACTTGACAAGCAGGTGAATATTTTAATAGGTTGTTCTATATTCTCAATTGAATTCTTTAATCCATCCAGCCCTACTTTGTCCTTAATAAAGCTTTGAAAATTAGTCTAAATAATCCAAAAGAAATTTCTAGATATGAGACGAAGGCTTTGTAACCATACAGCTATCACTCATTTATAGTAAAACTTAAAAAGCAATATGAAAACAGAGAAGTACCCTCCTGTAATAGTCTGTTTCCAAATTACTAAAAATCCATGTGGCTTTTCATTGTGTGATAATTAAGTAAATAATATTGTGTACATATTTGGGCCCGGCAACTTAAATTTTTTTAAATAAATTACAAAATCTAAATCTTAACCTACTTGTTTGTTCTGAGAGTGTTCTTCTGTTAAATTGACTATTTAACTGAAAATAAGAATAGCTGAATGGAGCACTGGGTGTTATACGCAAACAATGAATCATGGAACACTACGTCAAAAACTAATGATGTAATGTATGTATGTTTTATTATAATGTATGTTTTATTATAACAATAAAAAAAGAATAGCACATTTCTGTTATTACATATTTTTTAAAGTAGTTTAGCAGTATTATTGGGTTAATTTAATCAAGTGAATTACTCAAGCACCAAGGCAATTTTAAATGTATTTTTTCAATAAAAATAAAATGTTGAGCCAAGAGAGAACAGGAGACTAAGCTTGTCTCTAAAGTAATTTACAAATCAAAGGCAATAGACTAGAGTGGCTGTCCCTTCTCAACAAGAGCAAGAGAATTCAGAGAATAATTAAAGTGTGAATTACATTAACCTCCTGGAACTTTTCCAGTTAATTTCTCTGTACTTCTACCTGTGGACTTTTCACATTTGAACTTAATGTTTGTAGGAAGAAATTACCCTTATGGTCTTTATAGTTTTATAATTAAGTCAGCCTAAGACTATAGTAAAGAAATCTTACCTTGGAGGCCAACATGAATGGTTCATGTTGAATTTCTTAAAATTGAGACCAGAGTCAGGGGTGGGAGTGAAGCTGTTTAGAAAATTTGATCCTTCAGGCCTCAGTGTGTGTTTGTGTAAGTGTGAGCAGAGGGTCTACATGAAGGGAAATGAATGGAGAAAGGTGAGGAACTTGTGAAGGAAGAACATGGGGAGCCAAGGAATGACATGGTGGAAGGGGTATCTTAGTATATTAATATGCAGTAATGGATCAAGAGCCTTCTGGTTTATTCTAAATATTTGTCTTATCAAATGCAGCACATTTCTCATAAGAAACTCCTAAGAGCCAAATGTCATCCAAGCAAAAATCAACACAAAATTCTACCCAGTATCACGCACAGGCTTATCCCTGCGTCAGTGGGTATCTATGTAATGAGCGTCTTTTGCCCTCAGCTCTGTTCAGCTGGAGTACGTGTTCTGGCAACTGACCGATAACTCAGTTTCAGCTTCTAGATGGAAACATGGAGTCTGAATCCTCACAGCATGTGTGCATCTTGTGCTGCATTTACTATGATCTGAATTCTATCCCCTACTTAACTGTGAGTCCTTGGGAGCAGGGACTTTAATTCATTTTTGTGGCTCCTGTGAGGCTTCACAAAACATGCTCTTTTCTTAATATTTAAAATGGCATTACTCATGGTGCTATAAAGGCTTCATCTGGCATGGTATGGAAAGAGAATCAATTTTGGATCCAGAGTTCGAACACTTGCTTGTTTACTCACATAACTTCAGTTTCCTTATCTGCAATATGAGGGTGAGACTAACTGCCTTGCAAAAATGCCTTGACATTGGTGTGAAATGAGGTATGGAGGGCGTGCCCAGCACCCAGGAGGTGCTCAGTAAATGGCAGCTCTGATTAACATCACCTGTGACAAACTCTTCCTTCCTCGCCACCAGCAAAGCAGCATAGAGTTCTATAGCCAATCCACTTTACATGCCCCGTGGAAATATTGAGCCTTTGAAGGCTGTTCCCTCATTTCTTTCTGCCATCTCATTTTTTGCTGTGCAAAATAGAAAAACCAGTTTTTCTTATCTTTTGTCGCTGGAACATGACAATATGCGCTTTCACTGATTAGATGTACAAAACGAAATCAGTTGCCTTTTAAGATTTCAGTTGTCATTAGTAGCTTTAAAATGTTACTTGAGATTAAATTGAAAAAGTAGGTTTGTTTTGAAGACAATAGGTTTAGAAAAATTGGATCTCAGTGATAAAAGGAGGTAACCTACTAATTTTCATCATTTTTAAAACATCCAACACACTCACTCACTCACTATAGGGTTTTGTAATTGGAAAAAAAAAAAAGCCTTCCCCTCTCGCAGTACATCTGACTTGCTTTCTTTCCTTTCTTAGAGAATTAGTTGGAATGCATATGGAGAGTCAGAGTGTTAAGGAAAAACATTCTTGCCATTTGTGCTTAACAGCTAATAATGGAACCAACCTACAAATTAAATATTGTGTAACTCTCAAGTGTCATAGTGTATATAATTTACCAGAAAAAATTTCCTCAAAGTAAGAAATCACTATTTTTTAGATATTAAACAACTATTAAACTGACAGAAGCATAGCCATTCTTTTCGGAATCACTGATTCTACTGACTTTTGAACCCAGGAAGTTTTGATCATGTTGACACATTCTCTTCGCAAATAATGAATCGTTGAAAACTACAACAAAAACTTACGATGTACTACATGCTGGCTAACTGAACATAAAAAAAAAAGACAGATTCTCTTCAAAAAGAGGATTCTCTTTTCTAATTCTGGGTGCTTTCTGGATTCATAAACCTTCCTAAACTGTCTTTTCTCCTTACATGACCTGGTTGTAATTATAACAATGATTTGTTTCATTTTGCTATCTACATAAATGAGAACATTGGCAGTATATGTCTTAGATTTTAAGGTCTTAGCAGAAACAAGCTTCGTTTTTTTTTTTTCTTTTTTATTACCATAGCACTGTAGTACAATTAAGCATTCAAGAAATATTTTAGCATTTAAATTTATTTTAAACACAAACTTCATGGTTAATGATATGTTAACATTTATTGAGCATTTACCATGTGCCAAACATTGTCTTAAATGCTTAGTGTGATCTTCAGAAAACCCTTGAGATAGGTACAAGTTTATTCTTGAAAATGTAGAAAACAGTATGTTTACTGCTAACTAAAAAATATATATATATATACAGGTGCATAAATTAATAAGTTCAGAAAACAATATGAAGCAATATCCAATAGTTTCTTTTTTCTTGTTGTTAAGAGGCACTAATTTAAAATGAAGTGGTACCAACATTGCAGGATCCTGTTGAATATCTCGAAGCTAGAGCTCTATGTTAAAACTGAACACCAGCAACATCTTGGTATCGCACCATTGTCCATATCTCATGAAACACGTTTGTGGGTGTGCTCGAAATGTGCTATGACTCGGCAAAAATCATCCTTGAAAGTTGAAGGATAAATGTTTCAAAGAACGTGCAAAACAGAAAAATTCATCAATAAAATAACTTGGTCTGTACGTTTTAAAAGGAATCTGATCCTTTTTTTTTAACGCGCTGCCGTCTTAAAAGCTATTTTTTTCATAGTAAGACATATATGAGTTTGGTGCAGTGTTAGGAGTAGGTATGTATATGATCTTCCGTGAGCTCAAAAAATTTAACATCATTTAAATCTTGTTTGAAAGAATCAGGCTACTTCTTCCTCTTAGAAACCCGAGGAAGCAATAGCAGAGGGCCGGCCCAGCAACAGGAGGCAGAAAATCATGCATCCTTTCCCCCTCACACTAAGTCTGCTAGAGGATAGGGTTTATTCCCAGATATCTGATAGCCACCCCATTCAGCAGCGGCCATGGTTCCCACAGGGGCTTATAAAGAAAACCCAAAAGGAAAGCAAAAGAAGCTGTCATCTCTCTCACCTGGACCATTGGAGCAAAAGGTATAGGAGTTATGTTGTCCATTTCCATGGACATAGAACAGTTCTTTTTCACTTCTAAAGCTAAATACAATCCTCTATGTAATGATAACCATGTCATAATTTTTTAAAATCTTTAATAATTTGTTTTGATCTCCTCACCTCAGAGTTTTACAAAGCTTCCAATATATGCGAGTCCAAGTTCCCAGCATTCTCCCCTTATTCTTGTTTAATACAGCTATAGAGCATGACCTCTCGTATCATGTGATTTACTCTTCTCTTATTTCCAGTGTGTACCACGAGAGTCTCGAGGGCAGTACAGAGGATCTTCACATCATAGCTCCACCACTGTGCTCAGAATAGAGCCCACCACAATGATACATTATTACATATACGTCTAGTAACTCTTCTTGAAATCAAAACTAGGATAGACCAAGGAGGGCCTGGGTGGCTTAGTTGGTTAAGCATCTGACTCTTGATTTCGGCTCAAGTCATGATCTCAGGGTCATGAGATTGAGCCCTGTGTCAGACACATGCTGAGTGTGTATCCTGCTTAAGATTCTCTCTCTCTCTCTCTCTCCCGAAGCCCCTCCCCTGTGCACATGCACGCTCTCTGACTCTCCCTCCCTCTAAAAAAAAAAAAAAAAAAAAATTGAAAAAAAACTAGGACAGACCAAGAGTTCATGTTTTTTTCTTTTTTCTCAAATATTTTGTAGACACACTTGGAAATGAAACTAGTACTGTGTTTCCTGGTAGTTGGAAAAGGTTTCTTAATGTGACCAATACTGATTTTTTGATTTATAAGAATGGCTTTTCCCACAATTCCTCTACTAGGATTGGAAAATGGACTTGAATCCTAACTCTTCCATCTGGTTGCTGACCACTTAGATAGCCCTCTTCCTGTGAGAGATACTTCTCTGTATCCTCAGGACCTGATGTGGTCGTGATTTCAAACCTAATCAGGCTGTTTGCCACCCTCCATTTGAGTCTGAGTATTGTCACTGCCTGAAATTACTGCTACATTATCTCACCCAGTAGACCGCATGTGGCTTTAATTAGAGCAGTTTAAGAATCAAAATATAATGATGCTAACACATAAGAAGTTTATTTTTTTGTTCAGGTAATGGTACAGAAATACTCCAGGTCAGTGGAGAATAGAGATTCTCCTTCACATAGTCATTCATGGATCTAAGCTGATGGCATCTTTGCCATTGCCAAAACATGGTTTCCAAAGTTTCTCTGGACATCACCATTCCAGAAGAGGGAAATAATAAGTAGGAGCACTACATGGGAGGTTTAATCCATCCCTCCCATAAATCAACAACCAAAAGGAGGGGGGTGGGGAATGGCCATTTCTCGACTCACATTCTATTAACTAGTATTCAGTCACACCACCACACTTAACTGCAAGGGAGTCTGGGAAAACTCAAGCCCTGTGCCCAGAATAAAGGTAGAATGGATTTTACCAGACAGTTGGAAGTCTCTGCCAGAACCCATGCCTCTGGTCACGACATACTCGTGCACGCCCTTATTCCCACATGTATATCACACTCTCTTCTTCTCCCCTCTGTTATAGCATGTAACTTAAAGCCCAGGACCTCTTGGTGATGTACGGTTTTCTCATTAGACAATCAATAAACTAAGAAGACAAGTTTTCTGCCCACTGCTATACCCAATACACAATGGTGGACCTAGGATATCTGTAATAAAAATTACCATCCAAAAATGATGGTACACACATCAGTCATTGGTCCATGGCACAGAGAGAACCTGATGGGCAAACATTGCAAAGTCTCTGCAGGCTATGGAAGTGTCTGTTGTTCTCTATGTTCTCTATGGCAATGCACTTTGCACTTGGCTTTGCACTTTGTAAGTTCTTCCTGGTCATTAAATTCCATGGCCATATTTGAAATGAGTGTTGAGCCCTGCTTATGAGCTATACAAATTTGGTAACATATTTTCTAATGGTGCTAGGGTTGTTTTATAGAGAAATAGGCAAAAGTTTTTTCAAGCCAGGCTCACACTTACTTTGGCAACACAAATCCTTTAGAAAATTAAGTGACTTCTGGTCAATTTGCTTTCAGTCAGCTCCATTTGCCTGTAACTACATCCAAAGTTATTTCCGAGACAAAATTTTAAATCTTTTCATTTCATTGTGTACTTGCATTAATCCTTGCCTCTAACTTAATGACAGCTTCTTTGAGGCAGCTTAAATAATGGGCTATAATGAAAAGCAATATTCTTGATGTGATCTCAGCCCTAGGGCTGAGTTCTTTTGGTTAATGAGAAACATTGATAAGTCTTTTTCCTCTAAGTCTTTTTCAGTCTTACCTGTCCTGTTTTAGGCCCAGAAGCATTTGCTTTCCCCAACACTCTGAGATTCTTAATTTATTCTTGAAAATCAGCCAATTATTTCCTAAACTCATTTTTTGTTATACTATTGTTAAAAGCTGTAACAATTGGGGCGCCTGGGTGGCTCAGTCATTAAGCGTCTGCCTTCAGCTCAGGTCATGATCCCAGTGTCCTGGGATGGAGCCCCGCATCGGGCTCCCCGCTCAGCAGGAAGCCCACTTCTCCCTTTCCCACTCCCCCTGTTTGTGTTCCCTCTCTTGCCATCTCTCTCTCTGTTAAATGAATAAATAAAAAATCTTAAAAAATAAAAAAAATTTTTAAAAAGCTGTAACAATTAACAAACACTAAAACTTAGGTTCCTTCTAACCATTTCTCCTAAACTACAGATGCAGAAGGCACATAGTATCCCATCCAAGTTACTGTAGACAGCACTCACCAAATAACTTACATCAACATAGCATGAATAGTCCACTTTCCTGAAGTATTATTTCATTCTTTGTCTCCTGACACCCAGATACTAAACCAATGCCATTTACTTCAGGGTTTCGCTATGGTAGCATCCTTATTTCTGTATTAGACAGGCCAAATGCTATCACAAGTAAGGCCAAAGTTTTAGGGCTCAGCACAATTAAAGTTGGTAGTTTGCTCATCTAACTGTCCAGTGTGAATCTAAGAAGGGACTGGAAGTGATTTCTGCTCCATACAGTCATTCAGGGTTCTAGGCTTATAGTTCCTCTTGGTCTGCAAAGTCATTTTCCCAATCACCTCTCAGGGGGAAAGGATGGGGGACACTCACATGAGGTTTTCTGGGCCAGACTGGCAAGTGGGATAAATGGTAACCTTCACTCCTATGCCATTGGCCAGAGTTAGTTGCATGACCACAACTAAAGGTCGTGGAAGGTAAGACTTGTTTTAGCCACTATCTTCAGTAAGATGTTACACAGGGGGAGTGGTAGTTGGCATTCTTCTTCCTCTTTTTCTAAAGGGAGTATGTCTGAACTGGTGTGTCCATTAAGAATAATGTTTCCTGTAAGTTTTTCGTCTATAACCATTATAGTTTAAGAAAGCTCGGGGGCACCTGGGTGGCTCAGTTGGTTGAGCGACTGCCTTCGGCTCAAGTCATTGATCCTGGAGTCCCAGGATCGAGTCCCACATCAGGCTCCCTGCTCGGCAGGGAGTCTGCTTCTCCTTCTGACCCTCCTCCCTCTCATGCTCTCTCTCTATCATTCTCTCTCTCTCAATAAATAAATAAAAATCTTAAAAAAAAACAAACTATATTAAAGAAAGCTCTTTCCTAGTTGCTAGGGGATATGTTTTTTTCATCATAAGGAGTTATTGAATCCTATCAAATGCTTTTTCTTTCCTGCAGCTATGGAGAATTGGTAAATTTAAATCTTTCTGACTCTTGTAATTATTGAGTATAACTGCACCTGATTTCAAGCCCAGGTTTTTCCACTACAAAAAGATTTGTCAACTACTCTTTAGAAGCTTCTGTGCAACATGGACATGAAATTATGCATAGAAATGATTGTAATAAAGGAGAAGTCATGATGCACATCACCAGTGAAGTACCACAGGTATTCCAGGAACTGAGATGAAGGAGAAAGATCATGTTCCGCTGCAGGTTTCAAGAAAGACTGAAGGGGTTGGAGATGGGAAGTAGATCCCCAGAGTCAGAAAAATATGAAGCCTAGAAGTAGGAGTCAAGTTTGGGAAAGGAGGCTGGAGGTATATCATAAGGTACACCTGTTGAACCCTAATGCAAATCTCACCTCTCTAGGTCAAGTCAAAATAGACTTTTCATTCAAGATGGTACAATGAACATACGAGTATATATTTTCTCTTTTCTAAGCCTCCATCTATTAATTGTAAAGGATAAGAAACAAAATTGAAAGAACAGAAGAAAGAATAACAACAATAGATGAATATTTCAGTAAAGATCTGGAAAACTGAAAACAAATGAAAGAGGTAACTGATGAATTAGAAAGGAAAAGGAAATGTGATTTGTGCAATAGAATTCCCCCCCCCCCCAAAAAAACCAAATAAGCTACCTAGAGAATAATAAGACTGCCTGAGTGAGTGTTTATTTCTAGGATCTGAAATGAGTAGTTGGGAGAGGCTGGGACAAAGAATGGTTGCCAAATACAGAGTGGTTAAAAACACAGTTCTTATGGCCAGGACACATAGGTTAGAATCCAAGCTCTACCATGTACTAGTTGTGAGGACTCGAATATGCTATTTAACTTCTCTGTGCCTCATTACTCTTATTTGCAAAATAGGGTTGATAATCACAGTAGTACCTTCTCAAAGGGTGGTAGTGAGCAGTGAATAAGTTCATATATACAACATTTATAATAGTGCCTAGTGCAATGTTAGTGATCAATTAATGTCAGCTATTGTGATTTTTATTATAATCTCAGGAAAAAGCACTTGTTAAAGAAATGTACATGTATTACCTTGATGATCTGTTCCTTTCCGTCCATTTTTAAGATTTTAAGCCCAGTAGGATAAATGTGAAGGAATGAAGGTGTGAACAAAGCCAAGTGCAGAGAACTTGCAGAAGCAGAAGGGAGACTTCAGCCTGCATGCTCACTGCATGGTGGTCCAAACACAAATGAAATAACATGTGAGGGATGGCAAAGGAATGTCCAGAAAAACTGAAATTTAGCCAATATCCCAGGTGCCTGGCTGCTGAAACGGCACTGCGATTAAAAACAAAGCACAAGAGCATGTTTATTATTCTGTGAGCTCCTTAAAGGCAGGGACTGAGTGTATTCCAAATCTTTGTCTCTAAAGCAGGGTTTTTGAAAGGCTTCCATTGGTATGAAGTGATCTCAATTATAATTCACCTGCCTGGAGTTTGGAGCCTTCTCTCAACAGTAAAGAGAAGGACAGGCATAGGGTAGGAACACACAGAGGAGGGCCCGACTTCCAAATGATCTCTGGAGAGTTCCTGTCATCTCAAGGACAGGGCAGATCCTGAGTCAGAAATCTCTAAGGGGCGGGGGGCGGAGCAAGATGGCGGAGGAGTAGGAGACCTGGATTTCGTCTCCTCTCAGGAATTCAGCTGGATAGAGATCAAACCATTCTGAACACCTACAAACTCAACAGGAGATCGAAGAAAAGAAGAGCAACAACTCTCTGAACAGAGAAGCGACCACTTTCTGGAAGGTAGGACGTGGGGAGAAGTGAATCCGAGGCGATATTCGGGAGGATAGACGGCGGGGGAGGGGCCTCCGGCGGCCGCTTCTGGCAAATGATAGAGCCGCGGAGCACAAAATCGGAACTTTTAAAAGTCTGCTCCACCGAGGGACGTCACTCTGGTGGCTAAGCGGGGGGTGGAACCCTCCGGGACAGTGTGGTCTCAGGACCCTCGGGGTCACAGAAAGACCGGGGGTGCCTGAGTGTGGCAGAGCTCCCAGGTATCGGAGCAGGGAAGCCGGCTGCAGAGGCGGAGCCCAGGCGCGGGCTCTCAGCTCGGGGTTGCCATAGACCGTGATCCGTGGCACAGTTGGGCCACTGCTCCTCCAGCAGGGACCCAACAAGCGGCAGACCCGGGGAGACTCACCTTCCTCCCCCGGGAGGAGCGGCACAGGAGGGCGCCGCAGGGATCTGCTGGGTTTGGAGACTCCACCCGGGGTCAGGTGCCAGAGATAGAAACGCGCGGTCACAGGCCGGGTGAGCACGGAGTGCGGCTGGAGACCGGGGAGACGGGAGTGACTGATGGCTTTTCTCTGGGGGCTCACTTGGAAGCGGGGCCCCGAGTTCTCGGCTCCTCCGGGGCGGAGATTGGGAGGCCGCCATTTTCACTCTCCACCTCCAAAGCTGTACGGAAAGCTCGCAGGGAACAAAAGCCCCGGAGAGCAAACCTGAGCAGATTACTTAGCTGGGAGGGGGCAAGGGCGGGGCAATTCTGCCTCCGGCAAAGACATTTGGAAACCACAGCAACAGGCCCCTCCCCAGAAGATCAGTGAGAACAGCCAGCCAAGACCAAGTTTACCCATCAATGAGAACGGCAGAACTCCAGTGCTAGGGGAATAATGCACATAGAATTCATGGCTTTTTTACCATGATTCTTTAGTCTTTAAAAGTTAATTTTTTTTAACTGTCTTTTTTTCTTTTTTTTTCTTTTTGAATTTTTCTTTTTCCCTTTTTCAACCAACATCTTATCAATCCCTTTTTTTTAAAAAAAAAACATTTTTATTTTTCATTTTTAGAGTCATATTCTATCCCTTCATAGTAGCTACCCGTATTTTTGGCTTATATATATAAGTTGTTCTCTCTTTAAAATTTTGAGATAGTTTCTTCTAACAGATCAAAATATACCCCAAATCTCTAGTATATGGTGTTTTCTATTCCCCTGCCTGATCACATCCTCTCCCTTTTTTTCTTCTTTTTTTTAAATCCTCTTCTTTCTTTTTTCAAACAACTTCTTATCAATTCCTTTTATAAAATTTTTTATAATTTCCATCTTTACAGTCATATTCCATCCCTTCATCATATCAACCCTTATTTTTGTACATATATAAGTTTTTCTTTCTTTAAAATTTTGGGAGGCACTTTCTTCTAAAAGACCAAAATACACCCCAAATCTAGTGTGTGGCACTGATCTATATACCAGCCTGATCATATTTGATCACATTCTGTTTTTTTGTTGTTGTTGTTTTGTTTTGTTTGTTTTTGTTTTTATCTTTATCTTTTTCTTTTTTTTCTTTTTCTTTTTTCTCTCTTTCCCTTTCTTTTCCCACTGCTTCAGGTTTTTTCTGATTTGTTTAGAGTATATTTTCTGGGGACGTTGTTACTCTGCTAGCATTTTGTTCTCTCATTAATCTATTCTCCTCTGCACAAAATGACAAGACGGAAAAAATCACCTCAACAAAAAGAACAAGAGGTAGTACCGACTGCCAGGGACCTACTCAATACGGACATTAGTACGATGTCAGATCTAGAGTTCAGAATCAGCACTTTAAAGATACTAGCTGGGCTTGAAAAAAAATATGGAAGTTATTAGAGAAACCCTTTCTGGAGAAGTAAAAGAACTAAAATCCAACCAAGTAGAAATCAAAAAGGCTATTAATGAGGTGCAATCAAAAATGGGGGCGCTAACTGCTAGAATAAATGAGGCAGAAGAGAGAATCAGTAATATAGAAGATGAAATGATGGAAAATAAAGAAGCTGAGAAAAAGAGAGATAAACAACTACTGGATCACGAGGGCAGAATTCGAGAGCTAAGCGATACCATAAGACGAAACAACATTAGAATAATTGGGATCCCAGAAGAAGAAGAAAGAGAGAGAGGGGCAGAAGGTATAATGGAGCAAATTATAGCAGAGAACTTCCCTAATTTGGGGAAGGGAACAGGCATGAAAATCCAGGAAGCACAGAGAACCCCTCTCAAAATCAATAAAAATAGGTCAACACCCCGACATCTAATAGTAAAACTTACGAGTCTCATAGACAAAGAGAAAATCCTGAAAGCAGCTCGGGAGAAGAGATATGTAACCTACAAGGGTAGAAACATTAGATTGGCAACAGACCTATCCACAGAGACCTGGCAGGCCAGAAAGGACTGGCAGGATATATCCAGAGCACTAAATGAGAAAAATATGCAGCCAAGAATACTATATCCAGCTAGGCTGTCATTGAAAATTGAAGGAGAGATAAAAAGCTTCCAGGACAAACAAAAACTAAAGGAATTTGCAAACACAAAACCAGCCCTACAAGAAATCTTGAAAGGGGTCCTCTAAGCAAAGAGAGAGCCTAAAAGCAACATAGACCAGAAAGGAACACAGACAATATACGGTAACAGTCACCTTACAGGCAATACAATGGCACTAAATTCCTATCTTTCAATAGTTACCCTGAATGTAAATGGGCTCAATGCCCCAATCAAAAGACACAGGCTATCAGACTGGATTAAAAAACAAGACCCATCGATATGCTGTCTGCAAGAGACTCATTTTCGACCCAAAGACAGCCCCAGATTGAAAGTGAGGGGGTGGAAAACCATTTACCATGCTAATGGACACCAAAAGAAAGCTGGGGTGGCAATCCTTATATCAGACAAATTAGATTTTAAACCAAAGACTGTAATAAGAGATGAGGAAGGACACTATATCCTACTTAAAGGATCTATCCAACAAGAAGATCTAACAATTGTAAATATCTATGCCCCTAACATGGGAGCAGCCAATTATATAAGGCAATTAATAACAAAAGCAAAGAAACACATCGATAACAATACAATAATAGTGGGGGACTTTAACACCCCCCTCACTGAAATGGACAGATCGTCTAAGCAAAAGATCAACAAGGAAATAAAGACTTTAAATGACACACTGGACCAAATGGACTTTACAGACATATTCAGAACATTCCACCCCAAAGCAACAGAATACACATTCTTCTCTAGTGCCCATGGAACATTCTCCAGAATAGATCACATCCTAGGTCATAAATCAGGTCTCAACCGGTACCAAAAGATTGGAATCATTCCCTGCCTATTTTCAGACCACAATGCTTTGAAACTAGAGCTCAATCACAAGACAAAAGTCAGAAAGAACTCAAATACATGGAGGCTAAAGAGCATCCTACTGAAGAACGAATGGGTCAACCAGGAAATTAAAGAAGAATTTAAAAAATACATGGAAACCAATGAAAATGAAAACACAACTATTCAAAATCTTTGGGATGCAGCAAAGGCAGTCCTGAGAGGAAAGTATATAGCAATACAAGCCTTTCTCAAGAAGCAAGAAAGGTCTCAAGTACACAACCTAACCCTACACCTAAAGGAGTTGGAGAAAGAACAGCAAATAAAGCCTAAACCCAGCAGGAGAAGAGAAATAATAAAGATCAGAGCAGAAATCAATGAAATAGAAACTAAAAGAACAGTAGAACAGATCAACGAAACTAGGAGCTGGTTCTTTGAAAGAATTAACAAGATTGATAAACCCCTGGCCAGACTTATCAAAAAGAGAAGAGAAATGACCCAAATCAACAAAATCATGAATGAAAGAGGAGAGATCACAACCAACACCAAAGAAATACAAACAATTATAAGAACATATTATGAGCAACTCTATGCCAGCAAATTAAATAACCTGGAAGAAATGGATGCATTCCTAGAGATGTACCAACTACCAAAACTGAACCAGGATGAAATAGAAAACCTGAACAGACCTATAACCACTAAGGAAATTGAAGCAGTCATCAAAAATCTCCCAAAAAACAAAAGCCCAGGGCCAGATGGCTTCCCAGGGGAGTTCTACCAAACATTTAAGAAAAATTAATACCTATTCTTCTGAAACTGTTCCAAAAAATAGAAATGGAAGGAAAACTTCCAAACTCATTTTATGAGGCCAGCATTACCTTGATCCCAAAACCAGACAAAGACCCCATCAAAAAGGAGAATTACAGACCAATATCCTTGATGAACATGGATGCAAAAATTCTCACCAAAATACTAGCCAATAGGATCCAACAGTACATTAAAAGGATTATTCACCATGACCAAGTGGGATTTATCCCTGGGCTGCAAGGTTGGTTCAACATCCGCAAATCAATCAATGTGATACAATACATTAACAAAAGAAAGAACAAGAATCATATGATCCTCTCAATAGATGCAGAAAAAGCATTTGACAAAGTACAGCATCCTTTCTTGATCAAAACTCTTCAGAGTATAGGGATAGAGGGTACATACCTCAATATCATAAAAGCCATCTATGAAAAACCTACAGCGAATATCATTCTCAATGGGGAAAAACTGAGAGCTTTCCCCCTAAGGTCAGGAACGCGGCAGGGATGTCCACTATCACCACTGCTATTCAACATAGTATTGGAAGTCCTAGCCACAGCAATCAGACAACAAAAAGAAATCAAAGGCATCCAAATTGGCAAGGAAGAAGTCAAACTCTCACTCTTTGCAGATGATATGATACTTTATGTGGAAAACCCAAAAGACTCCACCCCAAAACTGCTAGAACTCATACAGGAATTCAGTAAAGTGGCAGGATATAAAATCAATGCACAGAAGTCAGTGGCATTCCTATACACCAACAACAAGACAGAAGAAAGAGAAATTAAGGAGTCGATCCCATTTACAATTGCACCCAAAACCATAAGATACCTAGGAATAAATCTAACCAAAGAGACAAAGGATCTGTACTCAGAAAACTATAAAATACTCATGAAAGAAATTGAGGAAGACACAAAGAAATGGAAAAACGTTCCATGCTCATGGATTGGAAGAACAAATATTGTGAAGATGTCAATGCTACCTAGAGCAATCTACACATTCAATGCAATCCCCATCAAAATACCATCCACTTTTTTCAAAGAAATGGAACAAATAATCCTAAAATTTGTATGGAACCAGAAAAGACCCCGCATAGCCAGAGGAATGTTGAAAAAGAAAAGCAAAGCCGGCGGCATCACAATTCCGGACTTCCAGCTCTATTACAAAGCTGTCATCATTAAGACAGCATGGTATTGGCACAAAAACAGACACATAGATCAATGGAACAGAATAGAGAGCCCAGAAATGGACCCTCAACTCTATGGTCAACTCATCTTCGACAAAGCAGGAAAGAATGTCCAATGGAACAAAGACAGTCTCTTCAACAAATGGTGTTGGGAAAATTGGATAGCCACATGCAGAAGAATGAAACTGGACCATTTCCTTACACCACACACAAAAATAGACTCCAAATGGTTGAAAGACCTCAGTGTGAGACAGGAGTCCATCAAAATCCTAAAGGAGAACACAGGCAGCAACCTCTTTGACCTCAGCCGAAGCAACTTCTTCCTAGAAACATCGCCAAAGGCAAGGGAGGCAAGGGCAAAAATGAACTATTGGGACTTCATCAAGATAAAAAGCTTTTGCAAAGCAAAGGAAACAGTCAACAAAACCAAAAGACAACCGACAGCATGGGAGAAGATATTTGCAAATGACATATCAGATAAAGGGCTAGTATCCAAAATCTATAAAGAACTCATCAAACTCAACACCCAAAGAACAAAGAATCCAATCAAGAAATGGGCAGAAGACATGAACAGACATTTTTCCAAAGAAGACATCCAAATGGCCAACAGACACATGAAAAAGTGCTCAATATCGCTCGGCATCAGGGAAATCCAAATCAAAACCTCAATGAGATACCACCTCACACCAGTCAGAATGGCTAAAATTAACAAGTCAGGAAATGACAGATGTTGGCGGGGATGCGGAGAAAGGGGAACCCTCCTACACTGTTGGTGGGAATGCAAGCTGGTGCAGCCACTCTGGAAAACTGTATGGAGGTTCCTCAAAAAGTTGAAAATAGAGCTACCATATGATCCAGCAATTGCACTACTGGGTATTTACCCCAAAGATACAAAAGTAGGGATCCGAAGGGGTACGTGCACCCTGATGTTTATAGCAGCAATGTCTACAATAGCGAAACTGTGGAAAGAGCCAAGATGTCCATCGAGAGATGAATGGATAAAGAAGAAGTGGTATATATATACAATGGAATATTATGCAGCCATCAAAAGGAATGAGATCTTGTCATTTGCAACGACGTGGATGGAACTGGAGGGTATTATGTTGAGTGAAATAAGTCAAACAGAGAAAGACATGTATCATATGATCTCACTGATATGAGGAATTCTTAATCTCAGGAAACAAACTGAGGGTTGCTGGAGTGGGGGGTGGGGTGGGAAGGATGGGGTGACTGGGTGATAGACACTGGGGAGGGTATGTGCTCTGGTAA